>NC_034178.2:11991633-12154133 GCF_002021735.2 Oncorhynchus kisutch | reverse complement strand
TGTAGGGTAAGTAACATTATATAAGGTAGCATTGTTTAAAGTGGCTAGTGATATATTTACATCATTTCCCATCAATTCCCATGATTAAAGTGGCTGGAGTAGAGTCAGTGGCATTGACAGTGTGTTGGCAGTAGCCACTCAATGTTAGTGGTGGCTGTTTAACAGTCTGATGGCCTTGAGATAGAAGCTGTTTTTCAGTCTCTCGGTCCCAGCTTTGATGCACCTGTACTGACCTCGCCTTCTGGATGACAGCGGGGTGAACAGGCAGTGGCTCGGGTGGTTGATGTCCTTGATGATCTTTATGGCCTTCCTGTAGCATCGGGTGGTGTAGGTGTCCTGGAGGGCAGGTAGTTTGCCCCCGGTGATGCGTTGTGCAGACCTCACTACCCTCTGGAGAGCCTTACGGTTGAGGGCGGTGCAGTTGCCATACCAGGCGGTGATACAGCCCGCCAGGATGCTCTCGATTGTGCATCTGTAGAAGTTTGTGAGTGCTTTTGGTGACAAGCCGAATTTCTTCAGCCTCCTGAGGTTGAAGAGGCGCTGCTGCGCCTTCCTCACGATGCTGTCTGTGTGAGTGGACCAATTCAGTTTGTCTGTGATGTGTATGCCGAGGAACTTAAAAGTTGCTACCCTCTCCACTACTGTTCCATCGATGTGGATGGGGGGGTGTTCCCTCTGCTGTTTCCTGAAGTCCACAATCATCTCCTTAGTTTTGTTGACGTTGAGTGTGAGGTTATTTTCCTGACACCACACTCCGAGGGCCCTCACCTCCTCCCTGTAGGCCGTCTCGTCGTTGTTGGTAATCAAGCCTACCACTGTTGTGTCGTCCGCAAACTTGATGATTGAGTTGGAGGCGTGCGTGGCCACGCAGTCGTGGGTGAACAGGGAGTACAGGAGAGGGCTCAGAACGCACCCTTGTGGGGCCCCAGTGTTGAGGATCAGCGGGGAGGAGATGTTGTTGCCTACCCTCACCACCTGGGGGCGGCCCGTCAGGAAGTCCAGTACCCAGTTGCACAGGGCAGGGTCGAGACCCAGGGTCTCGAGCTTGATGACGAGCTTGGAGGGTACTATGGAGTTGAATGCCGAGCTGTAGTCGATGAACAGCATTCTCACATAGGTATTCCTCTTGTCCAGATGGGTTAGGGCAGTGTGCAGTGTGGTTGAGATTGCATCGTCTGTGGACCTATTTGGAGCGGTAAGCAAATTGGAGTGGGTCAAGGGTGTCAGGTAGGGTGGAGGTGATATGGTCCTTGACTAGTCTCTCAAAGCACTTCATGATGACGGATGTGAGTGCTACGGGGCGGTAGTCGTTTAGCTCAGTTACCTTAGCTTTCTTGGGAACAGGAACAATGGTGGCCCTCTTGAAGCATGTGGGAACAGCAGACTGGTATAGGGATTGGTTGAATATGTCCGTAAACACACCGGCCAGCTGGTCTGCGCATGCTCTGAGGGCGCGGCTGGGGATGCCGTCTGGGCCTGCAGCCTTGCGAGGGTTAACACGTTTAAATGTCTTACTCACTTCGGCTGCAGTGAAGGAGAGACCGCATGTTTTCGTTGCAGGCCGTGTCAGTGGCACTGTATTGTCCTCAAAGCGGGCAAAAAAGTTATTTAGTCTGCCTGGGAGCAAGACATCCTGGTCCGTGACTGGGCTGGGTTTCTTCCTGTAGTCCGTGATTGACTGTAGACCCTGCCACATGCCTCTTGTGTCTGAGCCGTTGAATTGAGATTCTACTTTGTCTCTGTACTGGCGCTTAGCTTGTTTGATAGCCTTGCGGAGGGAATAGCTGCACTGTTTGTATTCAGTCATGTTACCAGACACCTTGCCCTGATTAAAAGCAGTGGTTCGCGCCTTCAGTTCCACACGAATGCTGCCATCAATCCACGGTTTCTGGTTAGGGAATGTTTTAATCGTTGCTATGGGAACGACATCTTCAACGCACGTTCTAATGAACTCGCACACCGAATCAGCGTATTCGTCAATGTTGTTGTCTGACGCAAAAAAATTGAGAATTTAAAGAAGAAAGAAGTGGGTGTTTTGTTTGTTTTGGCAATGTACTATTTTTATTGGGGTGGATTAAGTTAGTTTCACTATTATATATATATATATATGTATGTATGTATGTATGTATGTATGTACAGTTGAAGTCGGAAGTTTACATACACCTTAGCCAAATACATTTAAACTCAGTTTTTCACAATTCCTGACATTTAATCCTTAAAAGTTCAAATTCGCTGTCTTGGGTCAGTTAGGATCACCACTTTATTTTAAGAATGTGAAATGTCAGAAAAATAGTAGAGAGTGATTTATTTCAGCTTTCATTTCTTTCATCACATTCCCAGTGAGTCAGAAGTTTACATACACTCAATTAATTTGGTAGCGTTGCCTTTAAATTGTTTAACTTGGGTCAAATGTTTCAGGTAGCCTTCCACAAGCTTCCCACAGTTAATTGGTTGAATTTTGATCCATTCCTCCTGACAGAGTTGGTGTAACTGAGTCAGGTTTGTTGGCCTCCTTGCTCGCACATACCTTTTCAGTTCTGCCCACAAATGTTCTATCGGATTGAGGTCAGGGCTTTGTGATGGCCACTCCAATACCTTGACGTTGTTGTCCTTTTGCCACAACTTTGGAAGTATGCTTGGGGTCATTGTCCACAGGAAGACCCATTTGCGACCAAGCTTTAACTTCCTGACTGATGTCTTGAGATGTTGCTTCAATATATCCACATAATCTTCCTCCCTCATTATGCCATCTATTTTGTGAAGTGCACCAGTCCCTCCTGCAGCAAAGCACCCCCACAACATGATGCTGCCACCCCCTGTGCTTCTCGGATGGGATGGTGATCTTCGGCTTGCAAGCCTCCCCCTTTTTCCTCCAAACATAACGAGGGTCATTATGGTCAACATTTCTATTTTTGTTTCATCAGACCAGAGGACATTTCTCCAAAAAGTATGGTCTTTGTCCCCATGTGCAGTTGCAAACTGTAGTCTGGCTTTTTTATGGCGGTTTTGGAGCAGTGGCTTCTTCCTTGCTGAGCGGCCTTTCAGGTTATGGGAATGTTTTAATCGTTGCTATGGGAACGACATCTTCAACGCACGTTCTAGTGAACTCGCACACCGAATCAGCGTATTCGTCAATGTTGTTGTCTGACGCAATACGAAACATCTCCCAGTCCGCGTGATGGAAGCAGTCTTGGAGTGTGGAGTCAGCTTGGTCGGACCAGCGTTGGACAGACCTCAGCGTGGGAGCTTCTTGTTTTAGTTTCTGTCTGTAGGCAGGGATCAACAAAATGGAGTCGTGGTCAGCTTTTCCGAAAGGGGGGCGGGGCAGGGCCTTATATGCGTCGCGGAAGTTAGAGTAACAATGATCCAGGGTCTTTCCACCCCTGGTTGCGCAATCGATATGCTGATAAAATTTAGGGAGTCTTGTTTTCAGATTAGCCTTGTTAAAATCCCCAGCTACAATGAATGCAGCCTCCGGATAAATCGTTTCCAGTTTGCAGAGTTAAATAAAGTTCGTTCAGAGCCATCGATGTGTCTGCTTGGGGGGGGATATATACGGCTGTGATTATAATCGAAGAGAATTCTCTTGGTAGATAATGCGGTCTACATTTGATTGTGAGGAATTCTAAATCAGGTGAACAGAAGGATTTGAGTTCCTGTATGTTTCTTTCATCACACCATGTCACGTTGGCCATAAGGCATACGCCCCCGCCCCTCTTCTTACCAGAAAGATGTTTGTTTCTGTCGGCGCGATGCGTGGAGAAACCCGCTGGCTGCACCGCTTCGGATTCCGTCTCTCCAGTTAGCCATGTTTCCGTGAAGCAGAGAACGTTACAGTCTCTGATGTCCCTCTGGAATGCTACCCTTGCTCGGATTTCATCAACCTTGTTGTCAAGAGACTGGACATTGGCAAGAAGAATGCTAGGGAGTGGTGCACGATGTGCCCGTCTCCGGAGTCTGACCAGAAGACCGCTTCGTTTCCCTCTTTTTCTGAGTCGTTTTTTTGGGTCGCTGCATGGGAACCATCCCGTGGCACTGGTTGTAAGGCAGAACACAGGATCCGCATCGCGAAAAACATATTCTTGGTCGTACTGATGGTGAGTTGACGCTGATCTTATATTCAGTAGTTCTTCTCGGCTGTATGTGATGAAACCTAAGATGACCTGGGGTACTAGTGTAAGAAATAACACGGAAAAAAACTAAAAACTGCATAGTTTCCTAGGAACGCGAAGCGAGGCGGCCATCTCTGTCGGCGCTGGAAGAGGTCACATGACCAAGGAGCTATTGAAATTAGAAACACTGAAAACGTAAAAAATGTATGTCAAATTGCGTGAGATGAAAATAGACAACCTAAAGGGTGTGCAATGTGTAGGCCAACTGAGTGTAAATTCTGAAACTTTTTTGAAATCAGTAGGTCACATGACCAAGGAGCTATGGAAATGAGAAATTTTGTAAAATTCATCTAAAAGCGTGTGAGATGAAAATGGACAAACTAAACGGTGTGCTATTTGTAGGCCCACTGAGTGTACATTCTGAACCTTGTTTGAAGTCAGTAGGTCACATGACCAAGGAGCTATTGAAATTCGAATGTAAAAAAAGTTTGTACTTTGTTTACGCTCCCTAACTAATTCAACTAGGAATACAAAATGCTGCTCACATTTCCACACGCTTATTAGCTTTGGAAAGCAAATTCATGTCCAAATTGTGAGAAAAAAAAGACAATTTTTACAACATCATGACACTTATTTGGAATCTGTGGCTATTGAGGTTTGAAAGCGCGAATATCGTCGAATATCCAACCTGAAACTGTCTTTACCTCGATGTGACAGGTTAGTGGTTGCCTGACACAAGGCAAGGTTGCTGGAGTGGAATGAAAGATGGCGGAAGCGGACGATGAAGTAGAGTCTGAATACAATGGCGGTAGAATCAAGAATTGGAGTATTGTCCAAAAGAATGGAAAACGGACCAAAGTATTGTACAGTGATGAAAATGATCCTTCGTATGTAGTACGAGTACGGTTTGTTAATGATGACCAGCTGAGCAGAGTACCAACCGTGAAGAAACCATTTGCGTTATCCAAACTGGTGGAGAGAGTGCTGGCTAAAGTGAAGGCTGTGAGGATCACTAGAGGCGTGCTTGTTTGGATTTCTGTGTTTCTGCGGATCAGATTTGATAAGTTTGAAGTGTCGTGTGTGTATGTCTTTTCGGCACAGGGAAGCCCTCAAGGGTCACCCCTCTGGCGTTTCGTGGGAAGTCGATTTTGAAAGAGATTAAAAATATTCCTGGAGTGATTTGAAGCACATCGGATGAATCGTGCGGTGAATGGTGAAAAAGTGAAGAGTCTATCTGTTCTTTTGTTTTCTCCCTACTCAAGTCTCTCTCTACTCAAGTGCAGTTAGTGTATATTAACTACAGAGTCAGAACATTTGTCCCAAGACCAATGCAGTGTGATCATTGTAAAGCTTTCGGTCATGTAGCAAGTGTTTGCAGAAGGGAGAAGCCGAGATGTCCAAGTTGTGGAAAATATCATGTTATATGTTATAAAAGTGATGAATATGTGACATATTGCAATCGCGGTGGGAACCATGAACCCACCCCTTTCGAATGCCCCACAGGGATGAAAGAGAATGAGGTGGCCAAAGTCAGGGTTGTACAGAGCATTTGATTTGCAGCAGCTGTGAAAAGGGTTGAGTGTTTGAATGGTGCAGCAGAAGAGTCCATGGTGGTGGATAGGCCTACACTGCAGGCTGCAGCGGTTGTCTTTCACCATCAGGATCCTGACAGTTTAAAGGTTAAGAAGGTGTGGACTTTGTGGCCTTTTATAGCAAGGGTAATTAATGGCACTGCCAAGGTGGAGAGAAGGTCCAGGAAGATAGAAATCATAGTGGATGCAGCAGAGCGGTTCCTGGGGCTGAAAGATTTCTCAGTGAAGGAGTTGCATGGAATATTGGCACAAGCCGAAAATCCCTCTCAGGTCCTAGAGCTGTACCACCCTCTCAGGTCCTAGAGCCGTACCACCCTCTCAGGTCCTAGAGTCCGAGAAGGGAAAAATTGAGAATTTAAAGAAGAAAGAAGTGGGTGTTTTGTTTGTTTTGGCAATGTACTATTTTTATTGGGGTGGATTAAGTTAGTTTCACTATTATATATATATATATGTATGTATGTATGTATGTATGTATGTATGTATGTACAGTTGAAGTCGGAAGTTTACATACACCTTAGCCAAATACATTTAAACTCAGTTTTTCACAATTACTGACATTTAATCCTTAGAAGTTCAAATTCACTGTCTTGGGTCAGTTAGGATCACCACTTTATTTTAAGAATGTGAAATGTCAGAAAAATAGTAGAGAGTGATTTATTTCAGCTTTCATTTCTTTCATCACATTCCCAGTGAGTCAGAAGTTTACATACACTCAATTAATTTGGTAGTGTTGCCTTTAAATTGTTTAACTTGGGTCAAATGTTTCAGGTAGCCTTCCACAAGCTTCCCACAGTTAATTGGGTGAATTTTGATCCATTCCTCCTGACAGAGTTGGTGTAACTGAGTCAGGTTTGTAGGCCTCCTTGCTCACACATACCTTTTCAGTTCTGCCCACAAATGTTCTATCGGATTGAGGTCAGGGCTTTGTGATGGCCACTCCAATACCTTGACGTTGTTGTCCTTTTGCCACAACTTTGGAAGTATGCTTGGGGTCATTGTCCACAGGAAGACCCATTTGCGACCAAGCTTTAACTTCCTGACTGATGTCTTGAGATGTTGCTTCAATATATCCACATAATCTTCCTCCCTCATTATGCCATCTATTTTGTGAAGTGCACCAGTCCCTCCTGCAGCAAAGCACCCCCACAACATGATGCTGCCACCCCCTGTGCTTCTCGGATGGGATGGTGATCTTCGGCTTGCAAGCCTCCCCCTTTTTCCTCCAAACATAACGAGGGTCATTATGGTCAACATTTCTATTTTTGTTTCATCAGACCAGAGGACATTTCTCCAAAAAGTATGGTCTTTGTCCCCATGTGCAGTTGCAAACTGTAGTCTGGCTTTTTTATGGCGGTTTTGGAGCAGTGGCTTCTTCCTTGCTGAGCGGCCTTTCAGGTTATGGGAATGTTTTAATCGTTGCTATGGGAACGACATCTTCAACGCACGTTCTAGTGAACTCGCACACCGAATCAGCGTATTCGTCAATGTTGTTGTCTGACGCAATACGAAACATCTCCCAGTCCGCGTGATGGAAGCAGTCTTGGAGTGTGGAGTCAGCTTGGTCGGACCAGCGTTGGACAGACCTCAGCGTGGGAGCTTCTTGTTTTAGTTTCTGTCTGTAGGCAGGGATCAACAAAATGGAGTCGTGGTCAGCTTTTCCGAAAGGGGGGCGGGGCAGGGCCTTATATGCGTCGCGGAAGTTAGAGTAACAATGATCCAGGGTCTTTCCACCCCTGGTTGCGCAATCGATATGCTGATAAAATTTAGGGAGTCTTGTTTTCAGATTAGCCTTGTTAAAATCCCCAGCTACAATGAATGCAGCCTCCGGATAAATCGTTTCCAGTTTGCAGAGTTAAATAAAGTTCGTTCAGAGCCATCGATGTGTCTGCTTGGGGGGGGATATATACGGCTGTGATTATAATCGAAGAGAATTCTCTTGGTAGATAATGCGGTCTACATTTGATTGTGAGGAATTCTAAATCAGGTGAACAGAAGGATTTGAGTTCCTGTATGTTTCTTTCATCACACCATGTCACGTTGGCCATAAGGCATACGCCCCCGCCCCTCTTCTTACCAGAAAGATGTTTGTTTCTGTCGGCGCGATGCGTGGAGAAACCCGCTGGCTGCACCGCTTCGGATTCCGTCTCTCCAGTTAGCCATGTTTCCGTGAAGCAGAGAACGTTACAGTCTCTGATGTCCCTCTGGAATGCTACCCTTGCTCGGATTTCATCAACCTTGTTGTCAAGAGACTGGACATTGGCAAGAAGAATGCTAGGGAGTGGTGCACGATGTGCCCGTCTCCGGAGTCTGACCAGAAGACCGCTTCGTTTCCCTCTTTTTCTGAGTCGTTTTTTTGGGTCGCTGCATGGGAACCATCCCGTGGCACTGGTTGTAAGGCAGAACACAGGATCCGCATCGCGAAAAACATATTCTTGGTCGTACTGATGGTGAGTTGACGCTGATCTTATATTCAGTAGTTCTTCTCGGCTGTATGTGATGAAACCTAAGATGACCTGGGGTACTAGTGTAAGAAATAACACGGAAAAAAACTAAAAACTGCATAGTTTCCTAGGAACGCGAAGCGAGGCGGCCATCTCTGTCGGCGCTGGAAGAGGTCACATGACCAAGGAGCTATTGAAATTAGAAACACTGAAAACGTAAAAAATGTATGTCAAATTGCGTGAGATGAAAATAGACAACCTAAAGGGTGTGCAATGTGTAGGCCAACTGAGTGTAAATTCTGAAACTTTTTTGAAATCAGTAGGTCACATGACCAAGGAGCTATGGAAATGAGAAATTTTGTAAAATTCATCTAAAAGCGTGTGAGATGAAAATGGACAAACTAAACGGTGTGCTATTTGTAGGCCCACTGAGTGTACATTCTGAACCTTGTTTGAAGTCAGTAGGTCACATGACCAAGGAGCTATTGAAATTCGAATGTAAAAAAAGTTTGTACTTTGTTTACGCTCCCTAACTAATTCAACTAGGAATACAAAATGCTGCTCACATTTCCACACGCTTATTAGCTTTGGAAAGCAAATTCATGTCCAAATTGTGAGAAAAAAAAGACAATTTTTACAACATCATGACACTTATTTGGAATCTGTGGCTATTGAGGTTTGAAAGCGCGAATATCGTCGAATATCCAACCTGAAACTGTCTTTACCTCGATGTGACAGGTTAGTGGTTGCCTGACACAAGGCAAGGTTGCTGGAGTGGAATGAAAGATGGCGGAAGCGGACGATGAAGTAGAGTCTGAATACAATGGCGGTAGAATCAAGAATTGGAGTATTGTCCAAAAGAATGGAAAACGGACCAAAGTATTGTACAGTGATGAAAATGATCCTTCGTATGTAGTACGAGTACGGTTTGTTAATGATGACCAGCTGAGCAGAGTACCAACCGTGAAGAAACCATTTGCGTTATCCAAACTGGTGGAGAGAGTGCTGGCTAAAGTGAAGGCTGTGAGGATCACTAGAGGCGTGCTTGTTTGGATTTCTGTGTTTCTGCGGATCAGATTTGATAAGTTTGAAGTGTCGTGTGTGTATGTCTTTTCGGCACAGGGAAGCCCTCAAGGGTCACCCCTCTGGCGTTTCGTGGGAAGTCGATTTTGAAAGAGATTAAAAATATTCCTGGAGTGATTTGAAGCACATCGGATGAATCGTGCGGTGAATGGTGAAAAAGTGAAGAGTCTATCTGTTCTTTTGTTTTCTCCCTACTCAAGTCTCTCTCTACTCAAGTGCAGTTAGTGTATATTAACTACAGAGTCAGAACATTTGTCCCAAGACCAATGCAGTGTGATCATTGTAAAGCTTTCGGTCATGTAGCAAGTGTTTGCAGAAGGGAGAAGCCGAGATGTCCAAGTTGTGGAAAATATAATGTTATATGTTATAAAAGTGATGAATATGTGACATATTGCAATCGCGGTGGGAACCATGAACCCACCCCTTTCGAATGCCCCACAGGGATGAAAGAGAATGAGATGGCCAAAGTCAGGGTTGTACAGAGCATTTGATTTGCAGCAGCTGTGAAAAGGGTTGAGTGTTTGAATGGTGCAGCAGAAGAGTCCATGGTGGTGGATAGGCCTACACTGCAGGCTGCAGCGGTTGTCTTTCACCATCAGGATCCTGACAGTTTAAAGGTTAAGAAGGTGTGGACTTTGTGGCCTTTTATAGCAAGGGTAATTAATGGCACTGCCAAGGTGGAGAGAAGGTCCAGGAAGATAGAAATCATAGTGGATGCAGCAGAGCGGTTCCTGGGGCTGAAAGATTTCTCAGTGAAGGAGTTGCATGGAATATTGGCACAAGCCGAAAATCCCTCTCAGGTCCTAGAGCTGTACCACCCTCTCAGGTCCTAGAGCCGTACCACCCTCTCAGGTCCTAGAGTCCGAGAAGGGAAAAATTGAGAATTTAAAGAAGAAAGAAGTGGGTGTTTTGTTTGTTTTGGCAATGTACTATTTTTATTGGGGTGGATTAAGTTAGTTTCACTATTATATATATATATATGTATGTATGTATGTATGTATGTATGTATGTACAGTTGAAGTCGGAAGTTTACATACACCTTAGCCAAATACATTTAAACTCAGTTTTTCACAATTACTGACATTTAATCCTTAGAAGTTCAAATTCACTGTCTTGGGTCAGTTAGGATCACCACTTTATTTTAAGAATGTGAAATGTCAGAAAAATAGTAGAGAGTGATTTATTTCAGCTTTCATTTCTTTCATCACATTCCCAGTGAGTCAGAAGTTTACATACACTCAATTAATTTGGTAGTGTTGCCTTTAAATTGTTTAACTTGGGTCAAATGTTTCAGGTAGCCTTCCACAAGCTTCCCACAGTTAATTGGGTGAATTTTGATCCATTCCTCCTGACAGAGTTGGTGTAACTGAGTCAGGTTTGTAGGCCTCCTTGCTCACACATACCTTTTCAGTTCTGCCCACAAATGTTCTATCGGATTGAGGTCAGGGCTTTGTGATGGCCACTCCAATACCTTGACGTTGTTGTCCTTTTGCCACAACTTTGGAAGTATGCTTGGGGTCATTGTCCACAGGAAGACCCATTTGCGACCAAGCTTTAACTTCCTGACTGATGTCTTGAGATGTTGCTTCAATATATCCACATAATCTTCCTCCCTCATTATGCCATCTATTTTGTGAAGTGCACCAGTCCCTCCTGCAGCAAAGCACCCCCACAACATGATGCTGCCACCCCCTGTGCTTCTCGGATGGGATGGTGATCTTCGGCTTGCAAGCCTCCCCCTTTTTCCTCCAAACATAACGAGGGTCATTATGGTCAACATTTCTATTTTTGTTTCATCAGACCAGAGGACATTTCTCCAAAAAGTATGGTCTTTGTCCCCATGTGCAGTTGCAAACTGTAGTCTGGCTTTTTTATGGCGGTTTTGGAGCAGTGGCTTCTTCCTTGCTGAGCGGCCTTTCAGGTTATGTCGATATAGGACTCGTTTTACTGTGGATATAGATACTTTTGTACCTGTTTCCTCCAGCATCTTCACAATGTCTTTTGCTGTTGTTCTGGGATTGATTTGCACTTTTTGCACCAAAGTACGTTAATCTCTAGGAGACAGAACACATCTACTTCCTGAGCGGTATGATGGCTGCGTGGTCCCATGGTGTTTATACTTGTGTACTATTGTTTGTACAGATGAACGTGGTACCTTCATGCGTTTGGAAATTGCTCCCAAGGATGAACCAGACTTGTGGAGGTCTACACTTTTCTTTCTGAGGTCTTGGCTAATTTCTTTAGATTTTCCCATGATGTCAAGCAAAGAGGCACTGAGTTTGAAGGTAGACCTTGAAATACATCCACAGGTACACCTCCAGTTATGTCAATCCGAAGCTTCTAAAGCCATGAACTAATTTTCTGGAATTTTCCAAGGCCACATATCTTATTTTCATAGTGTATGTAAACTTCTGACCCACTGGAATTGTTATACAGTGAATTATAAGTGAAATAATCTGTCTTTAAACAATTGTTGGAAAAGTGACTTGTGTCATGCACAGTAGATGTTGATGTCCTAACCGACTAGCCAAAACTATAGTTTGTTAACAAGAAATGTGTGCAGTGGTTGAAAAACAAGTTTTAATCACTCCAACCTAAGTAAAGTGACTGTGTACATAATAGACAGCGATTAGCAGCGGGTGGGGGGGGGGACTTTCCACTTGGCGCTCTGGTACCACTTGCCGGGGGTGGTTGGAGTCTTTGGCAATTTTTAGGGGCTTCCTCTGACACCGCCTGATATAGAGTTCTTGGATGGCAGGAAGCTTGGCCCCAGTGATGTATTCACTACCCTCTGTAGCACCTTGCGGTCAGAGGCCGGGCAGTTGCCATGCCAGGCAGTGATGCAACCAGTCAGCATACCTTCGATTGTGCAGAAATATAACTCTTTGAGGATCTGAGGGCCCATGCAACATCTTTTCAGTCTCCTGAGGGGGAATAGGCATTGTCGTGCCTTCTTCACGACTGTCTTGGTGTGTTTGGACCAAGATAGTTTGTTGGTGATATGGACACCAAGGAACTTGAAGCTTTCAACCTGCTCCACTACAGCCCTGTCAACGAGAATGGGGGCGTGCTCTGCCCTCCTTTTCCTGTAGTCCACGATAATCACCTTTGTCTTGATCACGTTGAGGGAGAGGTTGTTGTCCTGGCACCACACTGCCATGTCTCTGACCTCCTCCCTATAAGCTGTCATGTCGGTGATCAGGCCTATAACTGTTGTGCCATTGGCAAACTTAATGGTGTTGGTGTCGTGCTTGGCCAAGCAGTCATGGGTGAACAGGGAGTACAGGAGGGGACTTTGCACACACCCCTGAGGGAACCCGCGTTGAGGATCAGTGTGGCGGATGTGTTGTTGCCTACCCTTACTACCTGGGGGCAGCCCATCAGGAAGTCCAGGATCCAGTTGCAGAGGGAGGTGTTTAGTCCCAGAGTCCTTAGCTTAGTGATCAGCTTTGAGGGCACTATGATGTTGGATGCGTTGGAATATAAGGTATGGAGAATGACAAAGATAAGAGATAAGAGAGAATGTCAAAGAGCATATAGGATTATAGAAAAAGCAGTTTGGAAATTAATGTTTGAGTTTCAAATACTGAATGTTCAGTGAATGTGAGTATATTTAGGTGGTTTAAATTATTAACTTTCCTACGTTCCTTCTAAAAGTTGACCGTGCCAAAATCTAGTGTGAGACATGTTTTCCATAATGTACGTTTCATGCATATACATTTGAACAAAGCACATCATCACAAATAGTTTTTCACCATTTATTGACTATGGAGACAAGTAGCAAAGGTGGCTTAGGGAGGGTCTGAAGTATGTAAATATAGTGTAACCTACCAATCAATGTAGGCTATATCAAGTACCGTGGAGGAAACAATCTTACAATGTTGTAGTCCAGAAATGAGAACTTTACCATCTATGCCAGAAGCCTGAGCCTCTGATCGAGACTGTAGAACTGTCATCAGTGCATGATTCACTATTCCCCCTTTTCTGTTAGAGCATTTGTGTGCCCAGGCCCCATAGACATATCAAAGATCCCACACTGGTCACTAATGTAGCTAAACGATGTAGAGAGAGACAAGTACCTTAGCAGAATGCAATCTAAAGCTTGTGTGGCCTAGAGACGAGAACTCTAGCATCTATGGCAAAAACCTGGGCTGCTGACGAGAACAATATAATTGTCCCCACTGTATGTTACAATAGTAAAATAATCGGTTTGTCATGTGTTAAACTGATTCTACATTGAATTTAGTCTTCGAAATGCTCAAACAAGAATGGGTATCTGTAGTGGGTGTTCTTCAACTCTAAAATGCCCTAGACTGTCCATGACCAAATCCACCAGGAAAAGACAACAGGCAAATGGATATGTGGTCCCAATGTCAAAATACTGACAGCAGGGCTAGTTCAAACTGCAGTAGGAGGGTTCTCCTCACAGGTCCGTGAATCAGCCCATGCTTGGTGAATAGCACTTGGTTGATCTCTGGGAGCAGGACACAGGAGCGCTGAATAGATAATGTGAGACAGAAGTGAGAGTTCAGAATGAATCAAATAAATCATCACAGCAAAATAGTGTATTTTGTGAGCTAGAGAATTAACATTTTGACAGTCTGAGGCAGGGTGCTCTGCAATCATCTTAATCCAATTATTGACAGGGATAATGTGGCATTTCGTATTTGTCAGTATGAGTTGAATTAGTGGGTCCTGCCTTGATGACAGTATTATATGTACAATACTTGTCCAATAGATTTTTGTAGTCTTAAATTATTACTTTGAATTATTACTCCCGGAATGACATGCTAACTAGTGATACGGCTACTGTATTTGCTCTTGCTAGCTAGAAACATTATGTACTTATTAGCAAGCTAGCTACATTACTAAAGGTTGCTGTGTTCTATGTTGGGAGTCGTTTTACAGCTGGCATTGATGGTATCATGTTTCTATAACTATAAATAGTTTAAAATAAATGTAATTTTTTTTAACCTGATAGCAGTTTGTTGGGCGAAGATTGCTCTCGAGATGTCACCAGCTGTCTACTACCTTAGATACGGATAACGTGATCAGCAGAGATAGTACTATGGATAGTGCACAAGTTTTGAGTTTAGTACTCTGCGGATTGCCGGTCCAGCTAGCGAACATAAACGTACGTATTTAAATGTTTGTGTTCAGAATAAATAAATACACACTATGTAAAACCAGCTCCTTCCTCGAAAGAGATAGATTGTCTGGAAAACTAAAGCAGATCCTGTAGCTTGCTACGTCCCATCACTTAAAGGGGTCCGGAAGGACCTTTAACTCGATTAAATATATGGAACATGCTAACATCTCTGTTGACGAGTCTGCGATATGTAAAACACTAAACAAGAGTGGTGTTCATGGGAGGACACCTCAGAAGAAATCACTGCTGTCAAAAAAAACATTGCTGCACATCTGAAGTTCGCAAAAGAGCACCTGGATGTTCCACAGCGCTTCTGGCAAAATATTATGTGGACAGATTAAACTAAAGTTGAGTGGTTTGGAAGGAACACACAACACTATGTGTGGAGAAAAAATTGCACAGCCCAACAACATCAATACCTCACCCCAACTGTAAAGTATGGTGGAGGGAGTATCATGGTTTGGGGCTGCTTTGCAAAAATGAATTCCCAAGTTTATTAAGACATTTAGCAGGAGAATGTAAGGCTACCTGTCCGCCAAATGAGGCTCAACAGACGTTGGGTGATGCAACAGGACAATGACCCAAAACACAGAAGTAAATCAGTCAGAGTCCTGACCTTGACCCGATTTAAAATGCTGTGGCATGACCTCAAGCGGATCACACCAGACATCCTAAGAATTCTGCTGAACTGAAACAGTTTTGTAAAGAGGAATGGTCCAAAATTCCTCCTGACATTTGTGCAGGTCTGATCCGCAACTACAAAAAAAAAATGTTACTTTTATTGCTGCCAAAGGAGGGTCAACTAGTTATTAAATCCAAGGGTTCACATACTTTCCCCACCCTGCACTGTGAATGTTTACACGGTGTGTTCAATAAAGACATGAAAAAGTATAATCGTTTGTGTGTTATTAGTTTAAGCAGACTGTGTTTGTCTACTGTTGTGACTTAGATGAAGATCAGATCAAATTTTATGACCAATTTTTGCAGAAATCCGGGTAATTCCAAACGGTTCACATGCTTTTTCTTGCCACTGTCATTTATTTAATTGCCTAATTTAATAACTCACTGTTACTCAGATGGCCCAGTGGTGCCAGCTGCAACTACTGGAGTCTAAATACCTGGAGCAGGTCGACCAGATCTATGATGACTCCTTCCCCATGGACATCAGACAGTACCTCAGCAAGTGGATTGAGAGCATCGATTGGTAAGCAGTGATGGGAGGAGAGAGTCTGCTGTATTTAATGGATAAATGAACGTTCTATTCTACTATATTCGGTTCTATTCCATTCTATTCTATTTTAGTGATGCTGAGACGGTGCTGTATAATGGATAAATAAAGATCTACTCTCTACTGTAGTCTATTCAGACCCTTCATCTGATCTCTTCCCCTGTGATTGAAACTCTGTAGGGAAAATGTGGCTGTTCAGGACTCCTTAGCAACAGTACGTTTCCATGACCTCCTAGCCCAGCTGGATGACCAACACAGCCGCTTCGCCCTGGAAAACAACTTCCTGCTACAACACAACATCCGCAAGATCAAGAGAAACCTCCAGGTGTAGTACTATCTCAGTTACATCTTTTCAGGACAGACCTTACTGCCAGTGGCCTTCCATACTTTATTGCTTGTATGTTACAGGAATGATCTATAAGAACTTTTTATATTTTTTATTCTGGAAGTTATGACCCCAGTGTCTGCATGGTTTTTGGGGTTTGTGGTAATAAAGTACCCACTTTCCCAGGACCGCTTTCAGGAGGACCCCGTTCACATGGCCATGATCATCTCCAGAAACCTGAAGGAGGAGCAGAGGATTCTGGCTGCTGCCAAAAGCATAGAGGTGCTCTGCATGAACTTGTATTGACATACATTGTAATTAATAAAATCACCACACGTCTTTCTCTATCCGTGCTGTCAGATATTGTAGATGATACATATCTGTATATTGGAATGTTTACATGCTTTAACTGTGCAGTTAAATGAACAGTATTTTCCTCTTCAGACCGACAGAGAGAACACACAGACCAGCATGGTTCTGGAGAAGCAAAAGCTGGACAACAAAGTCAAAGACATGAAAAACAAGGTTCAGGTGAGTTATCATTTCCATCATATACTAGATGTTGATTGTTTCCTGGTGGAACAGTTCCATCAGTGATTCGCAGTACATGTTCATGCATGTCAGGTTTGCCATCTATCTGATCCAACGTGTTTATCTCACTTGCTAGGAAGCGGATCAGAATATAAAGTCTCTGGAATACCTTCAAGACGAGCATGACTTTAAGGAAAATACTCTTAAGAACAGAGGTGAGGTGTTTTATTCTCAATCTGTAATAGATCGTTTATTTACAGGTCTGTGTTTCAGGTTTAGTCAGTAAGTGAATGTTTTTCCTTCTCCCACTTTAGAACATGAAATGAACGGGCTGACACCCAAACAGCTGGAACACGAGAAGCTGCAGATTGTAGAGATGTGTTTCAAGCTGAAGTTCAAGAGAGTGGTAAGAGGGGTCATGATGAGGTTAAACAGTGACATTTTATCGTGACATTGTACTGTGAATGTTAACCGATTGGTTCCGCTTCAAGCACCACTAAAATTACATGTGTTCTAGTCATTCAGAAGAAATGAGTTGAGACTAAAGGGGCTTTCATACCAAATTGGTTTGGTGTGTTTTTTCCAAATTGGTTTGGTGCGTTTAGCCCCTTAGTTCGGTTTGTTTGGACTGGTGTGAACACTATATCCGCGCTTGGGAGGGCACTAAACAATCCACAGTGGTTTGCTCAAAAAGGGTGGTCTCGGTCCAATTCAATTCATACTGTGGTGCGGTTCGCTGCAGATGAGAAAACACAGGAAAATAAGTTACTCATTATTTTTGGTGGTTTGACTTGCAAGCATTTGATTTAATGCATGCAGCATCATCAGTGATATCTCTGAAACATTTTGTGAGTAGCAACGCATTTTTGAGCGTATCCAATGCAGGTTAGGGGAGCCGGGGGGCTATACCGGGGGTATAGCTGAATTTGGCCTATTCCCATTGCCGTTATAGCAGATATTGCGCTCTGTTTCCTCCTGCATGTTGTTGGAAGATTGGACACGCAATTGCCGATTCATAATAATCATAGATGGATTTAACGATTTGGCATTTAAACAAATGACTTTTACGTACACATGGTTTTGTTGAGGAGTTTTTGTTGGTTTGACATTTGGCCATGTGAAACCAGTCGGATCAAATGGGGGGAAAAGACAATGTAACAAATATAGATATATACGTATAAACGTGTATTATCCAGTAATAACCAGCCTGCTCACGTTGAAGAGTAGATAACTGTTCTTTATGTGCATAGACTTGCATGGACTTTACTTAATTTCCTCCACAGGAAGTGGTTGGCCAGTTGGCGGAGGTGCTCAACGTGGCCGAGGCGGTCCAATCAGACTTGATCTCAGAGGAGCTGCCTGAGTGGAAGAAGAGGCAGCAGAGCTCCTGTATTGGAGGACCACCCAACGCATGTCTGGACCAACTGCAGAACTGGTGAGGAGACTAGTTCATTCTTTTGGGAATCTCTTGTCTGATCAAGCAAAAATATGAATTTAGGAACCCAACAAAATAAAGTATTGTTCTTATTCTGCTTCATCTTCTTCTTCTCCTGTAGGTTCACAGCGGTGGCAGAAAGCCTGCAGCAGGTGAGGCAGCAGCTGAAGGAGCTCCAGGAACTAGAGCAGAAGTACACATACGACAACGACCCAATCAAACAGCAGAAAGGCTTCCTGGAGGGGCGGGCCTTGGCACTGTTCCGGAACCTCCTAGAACAGTGAGTGACACCACACTTGTATTCCGAAGTTAAACACCCATTCTGTGTTTTTCACAGGTGCATGCGGGACAAGGACATCCCAGTCGGCTGGGACAAGGACATCCCAGCCGGCCAAACCCTCCCTTAACCCGGACGACACTGGGCCAATTGTGCCCCGCCTCATGGGTATCCCAGTCGCGGCCGGCAGTGACACAGTCCAGGCTCGAACCCGGGTCTATAGTGGCTGCCGATTTTGCAGGTTTTACTACTTACAAAGCATGTAGAGGTCTGTCATTTTTTATCATAGGTAGTACACTTCAACTGTGAGAGACGGAATCTAAAACAAAAATCCAGAAAATCACATTGTATGATTTTTAAGTAATTAATTAGCATTTTATTGCATGACATAAGTATTTGATCACCTACCAACCAGTAAGAATTCCGGCTCTCACAGACCTGTTAGTTTTTCTTTAAGAAGCCCTCCCGTTCTCCACTCATTAACTGCACCTGTTTGAACTCGTTACCTGTATAAAAGACACCTGTCCACACACTCAATCAAACAGACTCCAACCTCTCCACAATGGCCAAGACCAGAGAGCTGTGTAAAGACATCAGGGATAAAATTGTAGACCTGCACAAGGCTGGGATGGGCTACAGGACAATAGGCAAGCTGCTTGGTGAGAAGGCAACAACTGTTGGCGCAATTATTAGAACATGGAAGAAGATCAAGATGACAGTCAATCACCCTCGGTCTGGGGCTCCATGCAAGATCTCACCTCGTGGGGCATCAATGATCATGAGGAAGGTGAGGGATCAGCCCAGAACTACACGGCAGGACCTGGTCAATGACCTGAAGAGAGCTGGGACCACAGTCTCAAAGAAACCCATTAGTAACACACTACGCCGTCATGGATAAATCCTGCAGCGCACGCAAGGTCCCCCTGCTCAAGACAGCGCATGTCCAGGCCCGTCTGAAGTTTGCCAATGACCATCTGGATGATCCAGAGGAGGAATGGGAGAAGGTCATGTGGTCTGATGAGACAAAAATAGAGATTTTTGTTCTAAACTCCACTCGCCGTGTTAGGAGGAAGAATAAGGATGAGTACAACCCCAACCGTGAAGCATGGATGTGGAAACATCATTCTTTGGGGATGCTCTTCTGCAAAGGGGACAGGACGACTGCACTGTATTGAGGGGAGGATGGATGGGGCCATGTATCGCGAGATCTTGGCCAACAACCTCCTTCCCTCAGTAAGAGCATTGAAGATGGGTCATGGCTGGGTCTTCCAGCATGACAACGACCCGAAGCACACAGCCAGGGCAACTAAGGAGTGGCTCCGTAAGATGCATCTCAAGGTCCTGGAGTGGCCTAGCCACCTGAACCCAATAGAAAATCTTTGGAGGGAGCTGAAAGTCCGTATTGCCCAGTGACAGCCCCGAAACCTGAAGGATCTGGAGAAGGTCTGTATGGAGGAGTGGGCCAAAATCCCTGCTGCAGTGTGTGCAAACCTGGTCAAGAACTACAGGAAATGTATGATCTCTGTAATTGCAAACAAAGGTTTCTGTACCAAATATTAAGTTCTGCTTTTCTGATGCATCAAATACTTATGTCATGCAATAAAATGCAAATGAATTGCTTAAAAATCATACAATGTGATTTTCTGGATTTTTGTTTTAGATTCTGTCTCTCACAGTTGAAATGTACCTATGATAAAAAATTACAGACCTCTACATGCTTTGTAAGTAGGAAACGCTGCCGATTTTGCAGGTTATCAAATCTTGTTCTCCCCTCTGTATATACACTGCTCAGAAAAATAAAGGGAACACTAAAATAACACATCCTAGATCTGAATGAATGAAATATTCTTATTAAATAATTTTTTCTTTACATAGTTGAATGTGCTGACAACAAAATCACACAAAAATGATCAATGGAAATCAAATTTATCAACCCATGGAGGTCTGGATTTGGAGTCACACTCAAAATTAAAGTGGAAAACCACACTACAGGCTGATCCAACTTTGATGTAATGTCCTTAAAACAAGTCAAAATGAGGCTCAGTAGTCTGTGTGGCCTCCACGTGCCTGTATGACCTCCCTACATGGCCTGGGCATGCTCTTGATGAGGTCGCGGATGGTCTGCATTGTCTTGCATTAGGAGGAACCCAGGGCCAACTGCACCAGCATATGGTCTCACAAGAGGTCTGAGGATCTCATCTCGGTACCTTATGGCTGTCAGGCTACCTCTGGCGAGCACATGGAGGGCTGTGCGGCCCCCCAAAGAAATGCCACCCCACACCATGACTGACCCACCGCCAAACCGGTCATGCTGGAGGATGTTGCAGGCAGCAGAACGTTCTCCTCGGCGTCTCCAGACTGTCACATCTGTCACATGTGCTCAGCGTGAACCTGCTTTCATCTGTTAAGAGCACAGGGCGCCAGTGGTGAATTTGCCAATCTTGGTGTTCTCTGGCAAATGCCAAACGTCCTGCACGGTGTTGGGCTGTAAGCACAACCCCCACCTGTGGATGTCGGGCCCTCGTATCACCCTCATGGAGTCTGTTTCTGACCGTTTGAGGAGACACGTGCACATTTGTGGCCTGCTGGAGGTCATTTTGCAGGGCTCTGGCAGTGCTCCTCCTTGCACAAAGGCGAAGGTAGCGGTCCTGCTGCTGGGTTGTTGCCCTCCTCCTCCACGTCTTCTGATGTATTGGCCTGTCTCCTGGTAGCGCCTCCATGCTCTGGACATTACGCTGACAGACACAGCAAGCCTCCTTGCCACAGCTCGCATTGATGTGCCATCCTGGATGAGCTGCACTACCTGAGCCACTTGTGTGGGTTGTAGACCGTCTCATGCTACCACTAGAGTGAAAGAACCGCCAGCATTCAAACCAAAAACATCAGCCAGGAAGCATAGGAACTGAGAAGTGGTCTGTGGTTATCACCTGCAGAACCACTCCTTTATTGGGGGTGTCTTGCTAATTGCCTATAATTTCCACCTGTTGTCTATTCCATTTGCACAACAGCATGTGAAATGTATTGTCAATCAGTGTTGCTTCCTAAGTGGACAGTTTGATTTCACAGAAGTGTGATTGACTTGGAGTTACATTGTGTTGTTTAAGTGTTCCCTTTATTCTTTTGAGCAATGTATATACATATACTGTATATTCTACCCATTTGTTCTTGAAGGATATCTAAATGCCTCTATAGAGTATATCACCTCAAAATTCCTTGTGTCTCTGTGGTGTGTCATAGTTCCTTGGTGGTAGAGAGACAGCCCTGTATGCCCACACATCCACAGAGAACTCTGGTGCTGAAGACACAGGTGCTGTTCACTGTCAAGCTCAGGTAAGCACAAACACAACAGCACCTCCCGTCTGTAGTTCCTCCCATCTGTAGTTCCTATGGATCTGTCCAGACCTGGTTAAGTTTTGATTTGTATTTCCTCTCTAGATTTCTTGTGAAGCTCCCGGAATTCAACTATCAACTCAAAGTGAAAGCTTTGTTTGACAAGTAAGTGGATGAGTGTGGTAGAATATGTTTGTGTGTTGTTATGCTCTTCTCTTGAATTTGGGATGTGAAGACATAACTAAAGGGGGAATGCACATTGCATTTTCTCTCCAGGGACGTTACAGAAAAGAAAGGGTTTCGTAAGTTCAACATATTGGGCACCAACACAAAAGTTATGAATATGGAGGAGTCAAATGGAAGCTTGGCTGCAGAGTTTCGCCACTTGGTAAGCTAGCACCATTTCAAATGGCATACAGGGCACTACTTCTGAATGAGTTGTCCCATTTGTCCATTTGGACCTGCACTGTCATCACTCCTTACAGTTTATTCTCTGGTCTCAACACAGCAACTGAAAGAGCAGAAAGTAGCTGGCAACCGAACAAATGAGGTAAGAGACGACCTGCAGATTGATCGCTGGGTTATATGACTGGCCTATAATGACAAGGTAATCGGTTACAGTCAGCTCATTCCGATAGATATGGGTGCGTCCCGATAATATCTTCTAACTCCTGAAGTATGCGCTCGATTCGCCACTTCCCACAAATCTAAAAGCATTGAATTGGTTCGGAGGGAGTTTCCATCATATTTCATATACCAGTCATTTTCCTTTCAAATCAGGGAAGTGAACAAGTGCAGACTTTTGGAGGAAGGCAAGACAATTGGGACGTTAGCCCTAATGTGTTACTGTCTGACTATGTTATTCCAGGGGCCTCTCATTGTGACAGAGGAGCTGCACTGCATCTGCTTTGAGTCGGAACTCAACCAGTCAGGTCTGGAAATCAAACTAGAGGTAAGTGATCTGCAATATAGTTCAGAAAGGAAACGCCAAGTAGAAAATATTTATTATTATTATTATTAAAGATTGAATAATGCAAGTCTTGGTTGAAATAGGTTCCTTCAGGGTAGCTCACTGCCCAAGCAAAGCGTCAATATATAAAATAACCTACAAGCAGGAAAGCAGAACCTAACAGGTGGAGGCTGGGGTGGTGGTGGGAGTAAAGAAGTAAACAGATACTAGCAGTAGCAGCAAGCGGCAGCAGGATGTGTTAGCAAAATCGGTCAGCTTAAATAGAACGCCAAATGAGGTAAAGGGGATTGTTACTAGCATCTAATTGGTGCCACCTCAGCTTTCTGAACTGTCTTTTCTTTATTTCAGAAAAGAAACACGACATAGAAATATGTTTACCACTTTATTAAATAATTCATCTTTCAATTATTGGCGATATAGGCTCTGTTACATCAGGGTAGCTCACTGCCCCAGCAAAGCGTCAATATATAAAATTACCTACAAACTATACCAATCCCCCAAAATGGCAGAACCATACACCAGACGACTATGTGTCGCTACTGCAGAAAGCGCCGTTGAGACATTATCAAATAAACCAGCTAAGTCATCCTACAATTACAAGACTATACTATGTGTGAATATCAACCATGTGTAGAATGCGCTGTGCAACACATGACTTACAGTTCTCATATGACACTGGGTACCCTCGCTTGAGGCAAGATGAGCTGTCATCTTAGTAGCTATGTCCTATCTAACTAGCAACCGTAAGCAGTACGAACCCAACCGCCGTGGAGACGCACCGCCGGGTGCTCTCACTGAAACTACATGAGTAATCATCTGATGGGTCTATATAAAAAATATCTCATTATCGAAGAAGCAAACTTAAGCAATATGAGCCGGTCAACAACCTGCAGCTACAATGCCTTCAGAAACTATTCATCCCTTGACTTTATTTGTTATGTTACAGCCTTATTCTAAAATTGATTCAATTAAAAAAATGATATTAGATTTACATAAGTATTCAGACCCTTTGCTCAGTACTTTTTCGAAGCACCTTTGGCAGCGATTACAGCATCGAGTCTTCTTGGGTAGGACCCTACAAACTTTGCACACCTGTATTTGGGGAGTTTCTTCCATTCTTCTCTGCAGATCCTCGCAAACTCTTGTCAGGTTGGATGGGGAACGTTGCTGCACAGCTATTTTCATGACTCTCCAGAGATGTTACAATTGGGTTCTGGCTGGGCCTCTCAAGGACATTCAGAGACTTGTCTTGAAGCCATTCCTGCGTTGTCCTGGAAGCTGCGTTGTCCTGGAAGCTGAGCCTTTGCCCCAGTCTGGGGTCCTGAGTGCTCTGGAGCAGGTTTTTATCAAGGATCTCTCTGTACTTTGCTCCGTTCATCCTTGCCTTGATCCTGACTAGTCTCACAGTCCCTGCCGCTGAAAAACATACCCACACAACATGATGCTGCCACCACCATGCTTCAACGTAGGGATGGTGCCAGGTTTCCTCCAGATGTGACGCTTGGCATTCAGGCCAAAGAGTTCAATTTTCCCTTTAGTCAAACTCCAAGTGGGCTGTCATGTGCCTTTTACTGAAGAGTGGCTTCCTTCTGGCCACGCTACTATAAAGGCCTGATTGGTGGAGTGCTGCAGAGATGGCTGTCCTTCTGGAAGTTGCCCCTAGCTCTACACAGGAACTCAATCAGATTCTTGGTCACCTCCCTGACCAAGACACTTCTTCCCTGATTGCTCAGTTTTGCCAGGCGGCCAGCTCTAGGAAGAGTCTTGGCGGTTCCAAACTTCTTCCATTTAAGAATGATGGAGGTCACTGTGTTCTTGGGGACCTTCAATGCTGCATAAATGTTTTGATACCCTTCCCCAGATCTGTGCCTCAACACAATTCCTTCGACCTCATGGCTTGATTTTTGCTCTGACATGCACTGTCAACTGTGGGACCTTATATATACAGGTGTGTGCCTTTTCCAAATGATGTCCAATCAATTGAATTTACCACAGGTGGACTCCAATCAATTTGTAGAAACATCTCAAGGATGACCAATGGAGACAGGATGCACCTGAGATCAATTTTGAGACTCATAGCAAAGGGTCTGAATACTTCTGTAAATAAGGGATTTCTGTTTTTATTTTTAATACTTTTGCAAAATAATCTAAAACTGTTTTCGCTTTGTCATTATGGGGTATTGTCTGTAGATTGATGATAGGAAAAAATATATACAGTGGGGCAAAAAAGTATTTAGTCAGCCACCAATTGTGCAAGTTCTCCCACTTAAAAAGATGAGAGGCCTGTAAATGTCATCATAGGTACACTTCAACTATGACAGACAAAAGGTCTTGGCCATAGTGGAGTTTGGAGTGTGACTGTTTGAGGTTGTGGACAGGTGTCTTTTATACTGATAACAAGTTCAAACAAGTGCCATTAATACAGGCAACGAGTGGAGGACAGAGGAGCCTCTTAAAGAAGTTACAGGTCTGTGAGAGCCAGAAATCTTGCTTGTTTGTAAGTGACCAAATACTTATTTTCCACCAAAATGTGCAAATAAATTCATAAAAAATCCTACAATGTGATTTTCTGGATTTTTTCTTTTCTAATTTTGTCTGTCATAGTTAAAGTGTACCTATGATGAAAATTACAGGCCTCTCTCATCTTTTTAAGTGGGAGAACTTGCACAATTGGTGGCTGACTAAATACTTTTTTGCCCCACTGTATATTATAATATTTAATCAATTTTGGAATAAGGCTTTAACGTGACAATGGGGAAAAAGTCAAGGGGTCTGAATACTTTCCGAAGGCACTGCATATGGGATGTACTTTATATCAAGTAGCCAGCAAATACGGCAACATGTAGGCTATTGACCACGGCTGACTCCGTCATAGCAAACTTAATGAGGCACGGTACAGGCAGTTAAACTCATCGCAGTTTAGGAGCTCTCAATAGACCAGTGAAGGTTATTCTACCATTACATAAATGTCTACTAGGCTTATGTATGAATATTAACTGTGTAGCATGAGCTAATGCAGCCATACGTCTACTTCTCATATGAAGTACCATCGATGAAGCAAGATGAGCTATCATCTTGGTACATGGGAAATATTCTACCTATCTAACGAGGCAGAATTGGCCAGCCCATAGCTCAGAGCTAGCTCGCAGCGCTGACGAAGGAACCAGAGCCATGATTAGTTCCAGTATCTTGTAATTCGTTGCCAGCGTCAATGTTGAACAGAGGTTTGCCAGGTCCCGCCCGTGCGCAGTATCCAGGTAGCATAACATGAAAGAATTAGCATGGAACATCAGTCGTCGTCAGCAGAACTCAACAGTGCTTTGTCATCTCTTTCATCTAGGGATGCCTTGCAAAAGTATTCATCCCCCTTGGCGTTTTTCCTATTTTGTTGCATTACAACCTAATTTAAATTGATTTTTATTTGGATTTCATGTAATGGACATACACAAAATAGTCAAAATTGGTGAAGTGAAATTTTAAAAAGTGCTTGTTTCAAAGAATACAAAACGGAAAAGTGCTGTGTGCATATGTATTCACCCCCTTTGCTATCAAGCCCCTAAATAAGATCTGGTGCAACCAATTACCTTCAGAAGTCACATATTTAGTGAGACTGCACACAGGTGGACTTTAAGTGTCACATGATCTCAGTATATATACACCTGTTCTGAAAGGCCACAGAGTCTGCAACACCACTAAGCAAGGGGCACCACCAAGCAAGCGGCACCATGAAGACCAAGGAGCTCTCCAAACAGGGCAGGGACAAAGTTGTGGATAAGTACTGATCAGGGTTGGGTTATAAAAAAATATCAGAAACTTTGAACATCCCACGGAGCACCATTAAATCCGTTATTAAAAAATGAAAATAATATGGCACCACAACAAACCGCCCACCAAAACTCACAGACCAGGCATTAATCAGAGAGGCAACAAAGAGACCAAAGATAAACCTGAAGGAGTTGCAAAGCTCCACAGTGGAGATTTGAGTATCTGTTGAGTATCTGTTCATAGGACCACACTCCACAGAGCTGGGCTTTACGGAAGAGTGGCCAGAAAAAAAGCCATTGCTCAAAGAAAGAATAAGCAAACACGTTTGGTGTTCACAAAAAGGCATGTGGGAGACTCTCCAAACATATGGAAGAAGGTAATCTGGTCAGATGAGACTAAAATTGAGATTTTTGGCCATTTAGGAAAACGCTATGTCTGGTGCAAACCCAACACCTCTCATCACCAAGAGAACACAGTGAAGCATGATGGTGGCAGCATAATGCTGTGGGGATGTTTTTCATTGGCAGGGACTGGGAAACAGGTCAGAATTGAAGGAATGATTAATGGTGCTAAATACAGGGAAATTCTTGAGGGAAACCTGTTTCAGTCTTCCAGAGATTTGAGACTGAGACGGAGGTTCACCTTCCAGCAGAACAATGACCCTAAGCATACTGCTACAGCAACACATGAGTGGTTTAAGGGGAAACATTTTAATGTCTTGGAATGGCCTAGTCAAAGCCCAGACCTCAATCAAATTGAGAATCTGTGCTATGACTTAAAGATTGCTGTACACCAGCGGAACCCATTCAACTTGAAGGAGCTAGATCAGTTTTGCCTTGAAGAATGGGCAAGAATCCCAGTGGCTAGATGTGCCAAGCTTATAGAGACATACCTCAAGAGACTTGCAGCGGTAATTGCTGCAAAAGGTGGCTCTACTGCCTCCCGGGTGGCGCAGTGGTTAAGGGCGCTGTACTGCAGCGCCAGCTGTGCCATCAGAGTCCCTGGGTTCGCGCCCAGGCTCTGTCGTAACCGGCCGCGACCGGGAGGTCCGTGGGGCGACGCACAATTGGCCTAGCGTCGCCCGGGTTAGGGAGGGCTTGGTCGGTAGGGGTGTCCTTGTCTCATCGCGCACCAGCGACTCCTGTGGCGGGCTGGGCGCTAACCAAGGTGGCCAAGCTGTCCCAGTGTGCGCTAACCAAGGTGGCCAGGTGCACGGTGTTTCCTCCGGCGCATTGGTGCGGCTGGCTTCCGGGTTGGATGCGCACTGTGTTAAGAAGCAGTGCGGCTTGGTTGGGTTGTGTATCGGAGGACGCATGACTTTCAACCTTCGTCTCTCCCGAGCCCGTATGGGAGTTGTAGCGATGAGACAAGATAGTAGCTACTACAACAATTGGATACCACGAAATTGGGGAGAAAAAGGGGTAAAATTCAACAACAAAAAAACACACAAAAAAAAAGGTGGCTCTACAAAGTATTGACTTTGGGGAGATGAATAGTTATGCACTCTCAAGTGTTTTTTTTGTTGTTGTCTTATTTCTTGTTTGTTTCACAATAAAAAATATGTTGCATCTTCAAAGTGGTAGGAATGTTGTTTAAATAAAATGATACAACCCCCCCCCCCCCCTCAATTTTAATTCCAGGTTGTAACAACAAAATAGGAAAAATGCCAAGGGGGGTGAATACTTTTTCGCAAGCCACTGTATGAGAGTACGGTTAACATGTGAGTGTCCACAATGCAAAGAATACTTAAGAGATCATGCAAGATTAAAGGGAAGGAACATTTGAGTGTATTTCAGACTGACAAACCCTTTAAGCCATCATACCTCATACCCCTTTAAGCCATCATACCTCATACCCCTTTAAG
This sequence comes from Oncorhynchus kisutch, assembly GCF_002021735.2. Taxonomy (NCBI): domain Eukaryota; kingdom Metazoa; phylum Chordata; class Actinopteri; order Salmoniformes; family Salmonidae; genus Oncorhynchus; species Oncorhynchus kisutch. The sequence goes on along the minus strand of NC_034178.2, from coordinate 12,126,031 downwards.
CCATCATACCTCATACCCCTTTAAGCCATCATACCTCATACCCCTTTAAGCCATCATACCTCATACCCCTTTAAGCCATCATACCTCATACCCCTTTAAGCCATCATACCTCATACCCCTTTAAGCCATCATACCCCTTTAAGCCATCATACCTCATACCCCTTTAACCCATCATACCTCATACCCCTTTAAGCCATCATACGGACCGCCTCTGGAAAAGTGCAATGCAACTGCAACCCTTTCGCCTGAACTTAGACTCAAACTTGTGTTACTGAGAGAGGAGAGAGACGCTTTTCCGTAGGCCATGACAGTAGCGGTACGATTGATCCTGATTAGGCTACGCACATAGCATAAAACAACATGCAGTATACTAACAACCCCCTAAAACCGCAACTAAACGGTAGCTATGTGTAACCACGTGTACTATTTAATTTACCTGCTACATCTAGCAGTAGCTGATGTGTCTGGTGCATGCACAGAAGTGCAAAGTGAGAGTGACATGACTATCTAAAACCTAGGTCTACAATAAGTTCTACCTGAGCTGATGGCTATGTCTAACGTATATTCCGCTAAGCCCTGAGAGAAGATCGATGATGACCTGATAACAAGAAGAGATAGACCAAATAGATGTTGAAATATGCCTGCATATTAGTTTGCTCGGAACAGAAGCTGCAGGTATAGCTATAATTGCACACTATTTCAGACCTGCACGTTAAATTGAGTGTTTTTAGCTAAAATGTATAAAAGAAGGTTCCAGAATGATAAACCTACAGTCAGAATATGTACGAAATTGTAAGTGTGACTGCCGGTGCAAGTCACACTAGCTAATGTGAATGGAAGACACCGTAAATGTATAGCTGATACTACAGTGTCTTGCAGCGGTCTGGTGTCCTGCTCGACACATAATAGGCTACTATCTAGATTGATTTCTGTACTGAACAAATTAGCGGCCAGTATTTGGCCTTAATGAGACCAAATACTATCAAATCGCCGTGATGAGCACCATCTTGCTCATGTCATCAAGAAAACATTCGTACTCGCTGTAAATCGACCCATAAAGGCTAGTGTAGGCTACTTCCTCCTGTATGGGCGAGCAGATTTCTCTGTGATGGGGTGTATTAACCGAGCGCACGGACTCTGCCCGAAGCTGGCATTGGAAACAAACAAAAGTATACAATACTTTAGCTAGTTGTAACCGCTATTGACAACAGTAGAGCGGCGACGTGGATTGATCCTCGCAGTCAGTGACATCCTCTCAGCAGCCAGACATGCCACTTGAGCATATTGAATGATGCGGGCGGGGTTCAACCACAGCTAGCGAGCATTCGCAAAGACAATTCATATCAGAAAACAGCAGTACAGTGAGAAACGTCTAGTCACAGCAGCAGCGTCAATGCAGCAAAAGAAGCAAACGCATACTAGCAATCAAAACTGAGGCGGGCACTCAGGTTCACTATCTGAACTGGCTTCACTTTATACTCGGTCTACACTCCCATTTTCATGAGATCCAACAGCACTCTGACCTTATTTCATTCGATTTGACTTTCTCTGGCCTATGGTCCTTCTTAGACCATATCCCTGCCCATCGTGGTCATCTCCAACGTCAGCCAGCTGCCCAGTGGCTGGGCCTCCATCCTGTGGTACAACATGCTGACCAGCGAGCCCAAGGTGGAGTACAGTGCCTTCATTTCATTTAACCTTTATTTATACTTCATTTATTTGCATTGAGATCAAATCTCATTGCAAGAGAGACCTGTTCAGAAGGCCCACCCATTAGCCAGTGTAAATCAGATCAAAAATTGACAGTACACAAACGCACTGCTCTCCTTTTATGTCTTGCTCGTTTCCCTGGTCTGTCCCAGAACCTGAAGTTTTTCCTGAGCCCTCCTGTAGCGTCCTGGGGTCAGCTGTCCGAGGTGCTGAGCTGGCAGTTCTCCTCTGTCACCAAGAGGGGACTCAATGAAGAGCAGCTAGGCATGCTGGCCGACAAACTACTGGGTGAGTCATGATGCGGGATTGGCTTTTGTTATGTTATCATACTTCTAATAATGTTATTGGTTGATTTACAAACTCCCTATATTTGGATGATGAGGTAAACATGTTCTAACAGGCCAGAAAGCACAGAGGGATCCTGAGGGCCTTATCCCCTGGACCAAGTTCTGTAAGGTAGGTGACTACAATATATACAGAATACAACATCTTTACAGTTCACAGACAACAATATAGAAGGACCTAGTGATCCATCTAGACATCTGAAGACAAATTGTCTACTGTAGAGTCTCAGTGAGAAGAGCTTTCCCTTCTGGCTGTGGATCGAAGCTATCCTGGATCTCATCAAGAGACATCTGCTGTCCCTGTGGAACGATGGGTGAGTTATTTCATTATCAGTCGGTTGAACATTATCGGAGAGTTGTCAGAATGGTATCTATAGCTTGCCACAACAGACTTCATTCTGTTAGAGCTGCATCTGCAAAATTTCTCAGCACAAAAGCAAACAATTACACTGTTAAGCTCTAATTAGTTGAGGAACGTTCAATTCAGTTCTCTTATGTCGAGGCAGAGTTGCTTTAATAACTGGTCGAGGGATTTGGTAACAACAACATTGAGTCACCTGAATCAACCTGAATCAAGAATCAGTCGATTCTTGTAAAAATGGAAGAAGTCGGTGTTTGTATTCAATAAAAGTTTGTATTAAAGTATGAATTTCAGCAACCCGCTGAAGGACCAGAGTTGTTTTGGACAAACGTACGTGATCAACAAAGAAGAGGATTGTGGACAACAGGAAAAGGAGGACAAAGCACGCCCCCATTCTCATCGATGGGGCTGTAATGGAGCAGGTTGAGAGCTTCAAGTTCCTTGGCGTCCACATCACCAACAAACTAACATGGTCCATGCACACTAAGACAGTCGTGAAGAGGGCACAACAAAACCTAGTCCCCCTCAGGAGACTGAGAAGATTTGGCATGGATCCTCAGATCCTCAAAAGGTTCAACAACTGCACCATCGAGAGCATCCTGACGGGTTGCCTCACTGCCTGGTATGGCAACTGCTCGGCCTCCGACCGCAAGGCACTACAGAGGGTAGTGCGTACGGCCCAGTACATCACCGGTGCTAAGCTTCTTGCCATCCAGAACCTCTATATCAGGCTGTGACTATAATTGAAGTGAATTGTCTTGGTAGATAATGTGGTCTGCATTTGATTGTAAGGAATTCTAGGTCAGGTGAACAAAAGGACTTAAGTTCCTGTATGTTGTTATGGTCACACCATGAGTCGTTAATCATAAGGCATACACCCCCACCCTTCTTACCAGAGAGTTGTTTGTTTCTGTTGGTGCGATGCGTGAAGAAACCGGGTGGCTGTACCAACTCTGACAACGTATCCCGAGTGAGCCATGTTTCCATAAAACAGAGAATGTTACAATCTCTGATGACTCACTGGAAGGCAACTCGTGCTCTAATTTCGTCCACCTTGTTGTCTAGAGATTGGACATTCGCGAGTAATATGCTCGAAAGTGGTGTATGGTGTGCTCGCCTTCTCAGTCTGACCAGTAGGCTGCTCCGTCAGCCTCTCCTGCGGTGACCGCATTGTTTTGGATCGGCCTCTGGGATAAGATCCCACGTCCAGGGTGGAGGTCCGAACAAAAGGATCTGCTTCGGGAAAGTCGTATTCCTGGTCATAATGTTGCTAAGTTGACATCGCTTTTATATCCAAAACTTCTTCCCGGCTATATGAAATAACACTTGAGATTTTCTGGGCTAACGATATAAGAAATAATACATAAAGAAACTAGGGACCTGAAGCAAGCCGACCATCTCTGTTGGCGCCATCAGCTCTTGTATGATGGTGCCAACAGAGATGGTCGGCCTGCTTCACAGGACTTGTAAGTAAGCATTTCACTGTAAGGTCTACACCTGTTGTATTCGGCGCATGTGACAAATACAATTTGATTTGATAAAACCAAGATTGAACTCTTTGGCCTGAATGCCAAGCGTCACGTCTGGAGGAAACCTGGCACCGGTGAAGCATGGTGGTGGCAGCATCATGCTGTGGGGATGTTTTTCAGTGGCAGAGACTGGAAGACTAGTCAGGATGGAGAGAAAGATGAACAGAGCAAAGTACAGAGAGATTCTTGATGAATACCTTCTCCAGAGCGCTCAGGACCTAAACCGGAGAGACTGGAGAGACTTGAAAATAGCTGTGCAATGACACTCCCCATTCAACCTGACAGAACTTGAGAGAACAATGGGAGAAACTCCCCAAATACAGGTGTGCCAAGCTTGTAGCATCATACCCAAGAAGACTCCAGGCTGTAATCGCTTCCAACGGTGCTTCAGCAAAGTACTGAGTAAAGGGTCTGAATACAGTTTTTTATTTGTAATCATTTCTAATAACCTGTTTCTGCTTTGTCATTATTATTTAAAAACAATTTTTTATGAAACTTTATTTAACCTGGCAAGTCAGTTAAGAACACATTCTTATTTACAATGACTGCCTACCAGGGAACAGGGGGTTAACTGCCTTGTTCAGGGGCAGAACGACAGATTTTTACCTTGTCAGATCAGGGATTCGATCCAGCAACCTTTCTGTTACTAGCCCAATGCTCTAACCACTAGGCTACCTGCCACCCCATAATGAGGTAGATTGATGAGGGAAAAAAACTATTTAATCCATTATAGTATAAGGCTTTAACGTAACAATGTGGAAAAAGTCCAGGGGTTTGAATACTTTCCAAATGCACTGTACATTTACAGAATTGTTTAACAATGTGAATTTCCCCTGTCAAATAAACATAATAAAAAGTGAAGAAATGTTGTTTATTCTCTTGTTCTCTCCCACTACAGTTGCATCCTGGGCTTTGTGAGTAAGGAGAGGGAGAAGGCCATGCTGACTGGGAAGTGTCCAGGCACGTTCCTTCTGCGCTTCAGTGAGAGTAGCAGAGACGGAGCCATCACATTCACTTGGGTGGAACACGACCTATACGGTGAGTCTGTGAAAACACACACACACACAGCGGCCCTGTAGCCAATTACAATTAAAAGGTTGATATATTTTGGTGTGTGTTTTGCAGATAAGCCTGTATTCCATGCAGTGGAGCCCTACACCAAGAAGGAGCTGTCTGCCGTCTCTCTGCCTGACATCATCCGAACCTACAAGGTGATGGCAGCTGAGAACATCCCAGAGAACCCACTCCGTTTCCTCTACCCAGACATCCCCAAAGACAAGTCCTTCGGGAAGTACTACACCAGGGCCTCTGAGGGTAAGCAGCCAGCGACCCTCTTTGTTTCAATCCCCTGAATATTATAATAAATAGTATATGCCATTTAGCAGACGCTTTTATCCAAACCGACTTAGTCATACGTGTTACTTATGGGTGGTCCCGAAATAAAGAAGCATTACTGAAATCTACTTCCATTGTCCCACAAAGAGTGGCTGAAAATTCTTCTCTCTTCAGTTTGCTCCTGAATCATGCACCTTGGTAGCAATAGTGTTAATTTTGATTTACACAAAGCCCCTGTAAGGATCCGGATGTCTGTTTGGTAGACCATTGGGGTTGTGTTTTATGGCCAACCTCTGAATCATTTTTCTCTGTATAGCGTTGAACGACCATAGGAGTTGGCTATAAACCACAAACAGATCTGGGACAAGTGGTCTTTATATCACTGTTCCACCATTATGTTTTCTTTTTCAGCATCGGAGCCCATGGATGTGGAGGGTTCCAGCGTCACAGGATACATGAAGACAGAACTCATATCAGTGTCCGAAGTGTAAGTCTAGAGTACCCTTCATAATACTCAATATTCATTTCGTTAAAGGTGAAGATGCCATAAATACTGTATTTGTATTTTCGACTATAGTCTGGTTTGAGTATGATTTGACAATCTGACTTAACTGTTGTTTTCACAATGTGTTCTAGTCACCCGTCCAGACTGCAAGACAACATGATGCCCATGTCGCCAGACGTGTTTGGAGAGCTGAAGAGGAGCGTTGCACCAGTGCTTCAGTGTTGGAGTAGTCCTAAGGATATTGATGCTGTGGTGAGTCAAACTTCCCCTCTGGTGTTTAAAAAAAGTTGATTCTATTCAATTGCAGTCTGATGCCAAACACTAAGAATTGATGAACAATGCCATCATTTGCGAATAAGTCTCTTGCATTTCTCGTCCATTATTGTTCTTTATCATACTACTTGCCTCAGGCGTCTGATCTCAGAGAGTTTTTAGCTGAAGACTTTCAGGTATTGTGAATGGTGCCCCTTTCTCCGAAAAAGCATGTCTTTGCTAGTAATAACAGGCTGTGGGTGACGTTTCAATTGTGCAAAATAATCACTGCTGCTGGCAAACCGTACCTACTGTAGTAACTTATAGTACTACGTGCAGTACAACTGTTTTGTGTTTTCAGCATGGGGCTCATGTATGCATGATTGTCTGTAGTCTGCTACATTTCCTGACCAGTAGGCAACATCCTCTAAAAAATGCTTTAATCCCTTGAGATTGAATTTGTAATACGCACATTCATTCCAATGTCATCATGATGGCATTTATTTTGTCCCTCTGAGCAATGGTAGTTTTGCATCCATTAAAGACATTTTGCTCATATTGACGTTTTTATCATCCTCTGTAGATGACACCTGACTTGGACTGCAACTGAGCCAACAGACATGTGGGACCAGATCTTTTAGTCCAGGAAATGTTTTATACTGAAGCCTATTTCATTCTCATCCTTTACTCTCCTTGAGCTTCAGTAGTCACGTTTCAGAACAAATACTTTTGTACCGAGTCAGTTTAGAAATATACATTATATATTACACTTTACTGAACTGGAAATAATTCATAATTTTGTGATATGTATAAACTTAAAGCACTTAACTACATTGCCTTTAGAAGGTATTCCCACATTTTGTTGTGTAACAGCCTGAATATAAAATTTATTAAATTGATATTTTGTGTTACTGGTTTACACACCCTATCCTGTAATCTCAAAGTGGAATTGTTTTTACAAATGAATTAAAAATTTAAAACTGAAATGTCTTGAGTCAATAAGAATTCAACCCCTTTGTTTTGGCAAGCCTAAATAAGTTCAGGAGTAAAAATGTGCATAATAACAGTTGAAGTGAATATCAACCAGATTCAACCACAAATGTAACGATGTACACTGAGAGTCGGGAAAGCATGTTCAGGGAGTGAATACATTTGAATAAATAAATGAATAAATAAATGAACAAAACACGACCAGCACACCGACATGAAACAAACAATGACGACTGGGGAAGAAACCAAAGGGATGACATATAGGGCAGGTAATCAAGGAGGTGATGGAGCCCAGGTGAGTGTCGTTATGCACGTAATGCTGGTGACAGGTGTGCCCCATAACGAGCAGCCTGGTGACCTAGAGGCCGGAAAGGGAGCACACGTGACAACGAAGACCAGAGATGTTTTCCAATGCCTTGCAAAGAAAGGCAACCTATTGGTAGATAAGTTTTAAAAAATGACATTTGAATATCCCTTTGAGCATAGTGAAGTTATTAATTACACTTTGGATGGCGTATCAATACACCTAGTCACTACACTAAGTCCTTTCTAACTCGGAGAGGAAGGAAACTGCTCAGGGATTTCAATGTGAGGGCAATGAGGATTTTAAAACAGATTTTAATGGCTGTGATAGGAGAACTGAGGATGGATCAACACCATTGTAGTTACTCTACTATACTAATCTAAATGACAGCCAAAAGAAGGAAGCTTGTACAGAATAAAAAATATTCCTGTTTGCAATAAAGTAGAACTGCAAAGAAAATGGCAAAGAAATTAACTTTTTGTCCTGAATACAAAGTGTAATGTTTGGGGCAAATCCAACATGACACATCACTGAGTACCACTCTTCATATTTTCAAGCATGGTGATGTCTGCATCATGTTATGGGTGTGCTTGTCATCGGCAAGGAGTAGGGAGTTTTACCAAGACAGCATTGAATGTTCCTGAGTGACCTAGTTACCGTTTAGACTGAAAATAATTAGGTTGACCTGCACCTACACAGATGAACAATATAAACACTCATACATATTATGCTTCTTGTGCAACAGGGACTGGGGAGACAAATCCAATGAAAGCAAACACTGAACACTTGAGTTATTCAATATGCGTTATTCAATAGCAATATCATATTCATTCATCAAATCACAAGTAGGTTGACTTTAATACAGGAAGCATTAACTAACAATGACCAAGAATGCAACTAGAGGGAGGCACAGATCACGAGTGGTAGCAAATGCTTATGTCCCTATACAACAAGCCAGAGCAGAGGTCACCATCGAAAGTGTCTGTCAATTCTGTAGTTCTAGTTTAAACCAAACACCATGCAACTCTAGCAAAACAAAACATTTCATTTCCTTTTTCCTCAAACCAATAAACTACCTCAATATGATTCCCTTTCTTACAATCTTTCATGTTTGGCCCCTAGGACAGACGTAGTCGGCGGCTCTCACATCTTTTTCATTGACTGTGAGAGAAAGTTTTGTCTTCTCGCCTGTATAACAGGATCACTTTGTCATTGTGGGTGTTTACTGTGCTATGAAACCTGGCCTTTGTTGCCATCAAAACAAGTCTCTCAGGGTATTGTTGGGACTGCGGGTTATGTTAATGTTAGCTCCATGGCTGCTGAGTAAATAAGGGTAGCGCACAATATTTTGACCATAAGATAAAGTTCCTTGTTTGTGTCACCATAATTCTTGTAAATCTTCAAAGGAAAACTTAATTTGCCCAACAGTTTGCTTCAATGGATTATTATCAGTTTCACAGATTATTAAAATACAATTGAAAGCAAGTTTATTCAATGGGTTTATACACATTACAATGTCAAATACATGAATGTTGTAGATTGTTATTGGGTCAAGGTAATTCAGAAAATCATGGCTGAATTTCACTATGAGAGTGAAGTGTGTTACTCTTACTCTTCAGTGCCTCTTGTGGCGATGCCCATGGCCTTCTCTAAGCCCATGGCCTTCTCCATGACCATGACCACTACCATGACCATGGTGGTCTCTACCACCAGGGCTGTGTCTGCCTCCATGGTTACCACTGCCTCTGTGGTCTGGGGGGGGGTAGCAACCCTCTGGAGGACCATGGTCTCATCTCCCCCGGAGTGGTGGACTTTATCCCCAGGAGGACAGGCCCCTGTCTACAGTATAATGCATGTCATAGCTCTGGGGCATCTGTCAGAAAACGTTTTGCAACCATACTTAAATGAGACACTTATGGGTGTCCTGGCATTTTGAAATGCTGTTTTACAGTATGCCAGTAGGGTGGTATGTGTGTATAAGCAGTTGGCACTTTCACGTCTGCTCCCGCCCTTCCCCTCCCTGGCGCTTGAGGGCGCCAGGCTGCCCTGCATCACACACTCCTTCCATCTATTACGCACACCTGCCTCCCCTCGTCACGCGCATCAGCGATATTGGACTCACCTGGACTCATTCATCACCTGTTTATTTCCTCCCCTATATTTGTCAGTTCCCCAGCTCTGTTCCCTGTTGCTGCATTGATTGTTTTTTGTCGGTGTTACCTGTTTGCTGACACTGTTCCTGTCTCGTTCCATGTCCGTTCTATATTAAATGTTTCACTCCCCGTACCTGCTTCGTCTCTCCAGCGTCATTCATATGACAGGCACAAAACAAAATGTTCCACAGTCATTTATGCATGTCCGGTGTCTGCCCTCAAGCAAATAAACAACTGCATAGAAGTCACTCAGGTATGCTTGCAAAGTTGCAATGCAAAGTCCATAGACAGGGACTCTGTTCATGGTTTCAGTCACTGTAAAACCGTCCCTCATACAGTACCTGGAGGTCAGACTTGCAGGCCACGTTTCCGTAGATCACCATTTCCTTTAGACCAGGTCACAGCAGGTTGACTCTTTCAGCCAGAGACAGTGGGACCACCACGGCCTGATTCAGACCCTCCTGCATGGCAGCTTCCCTCCTGCGGCAGGAACAGGGGTAGGGGTAATGGGAAGGCAGGAGTAGGGAGGAATAGGGGAAGAGGCAGGTCAGAAGCAAGACCAGGGTAGGGGCAGTGGCAGGATTAGGCGTGGGGATAGGTATAAGGTGTAGGAAAGAGGAAGCGCAGAGAGGTGAGATAGATTTGGAGCATGACAAGACTACACCATGACTACAAGACTACACCTTACGTACTGTTAGACTAGATGAGCTGGCAGTAAAGGAACTACAGTAAATCAGTCTTCTTTGGGAAAGCCTGCTTTATGTGGTTACAGGGATGGGCCAGGTTGCTTGCCAGGTAAAAGGAGGTGGCGTGTGAAGACAGGTGACAGCGGGATACTGAAGAATGTACAGTAATGAGTTTCCATAGATGTCAACCTGAAGTAAAGCTGGTTTAAAATAGTTCCAACGTGTTGCGCTGTTTGTGTGTGTGTGTGGTGTGTGTGTGTGTGTGTGTGTGTGTGTGTGTGTGTGTGTGTGTGTGTGTGTGTGTGTGTGTGTGTGTGTGTGTGTGTGTGTGTGTGTGTGTGTGTGTGTGTGTGTGTGTGTGTGTGTGTGTGTTTAATTACACATCTACTTTACTGACATGCTTCTCTGACATCTTGGATTCGACAGAAGTGCCATATATTGTAGCATGGCAATCACCTTTTGACTTCATCTGATGTGTTCCTTGGCATCTTCAATGCAGCCTGAAAACGAGAAAGTTAAACCTTATAAAACCGGAGTAACTGCATACAGTGTCAGCAAAGCCTATACAAGCCACATTTATTCTCACATCACAGTTAAACGCGTAGTGTAATACCATCAGCCTTCAACAAAATTCAACAAATGCATCACCACAACCTGTGGTGAAAATGCTACAAACGATGACTAGTATGTGAGGCTAGATGGAAGTGATTCATTGACAGGTTCATTGGCAGAGTCAAAAAGATCTAGAAAGTTGTACTAAACTCTTCTTTGTTCCTTGAAGGTTATATCGACACTCCTTTTCCACTAAAAGATTACATTCCACTACATTTTCATAGCAAAGCCACAAGACAGCAAACATCAAGATCATACCTTGGTTCGAACCTCCAAAGTAAGCATTTACAAGAAACAACAACAGCTTTTATCACTCGTTCTTCACCTGAACTTTTATGATCAGAAGAAATATCATATTTTGTATGACTCTCTGCTTAGCTAAAAGGCTGGGCAGGGTCGCATCAGGTTGTGTCGCAACGAGCAGCAGGTAGCCCAGCAGTTACTGCGTTGGGGCAGTATTCGAAAGGTCGCTGGTTCGAATGCCCGGGCCGACAAGGTGAAAAATCTGTCGATGTGCCCTTGAGCAAGGGCACTTAAACCTAATTTGTTCCAGGGGCTCCGTATTACTATGGCTGACCCTGTAAAACAACACATTTCACTGCACCTATCCGGTGTATGTGACAATAAAACATGTATTTTGTCCCAAAAAAATTCTTAGCCTGGAATCCAATCTGAATATGCTCTGAAACGGAGTAAAGTGAAACAATAGTGAAAAATATTCCGTTAGGATTTCAGTCTAGTTTTTCCTGGTATAGTTCCTGCTTTCCCTAGCCCGGTTAACCCAGACTGAAGGTTTCAATCTGGTTTAACCATGATATGTTTCCCTCTCACCATATAGCGACTGAACGCCTTGGAGTCTGCGTCCACCATGACCAGCAGTTCATTCATGGCCTGATGGAAGGGAGGGATGAGTCTCCTCATGTTGTTGTCCAGGCTATCAAACTGCCTCTTCCCATACGTCATCTGACCCACCATGGCTCCCAGAGCAGCCCCCTGAAATACACACACACACACACACACACACCTTTGACTCCTCCTTGTATTGTACATACTTTATATTGGTTTATTCCTATGTGCTGGGCAAGGTCATACAGGGAATATAGTAATCTACATGATATTAAAGATGGTTGTACCATTGCAGCGATGGCTCCAGAGACTGACCCTCCTCCCGGAGCAGCGGTTCTGGCGCCCACGCTGCGGACAAACTGCTGCAGAGACAGAGACACCAAACGCTTGTCCTCCTCAGTCCTCTCCACCATGTACCTAGAGTCACAACCATAGAAATTGTTTTGAATGACTAGAATGGAAAAGTCCCATAGGCCATGGATATAGTGCACTCATTGGCACTCACTCTATGATTCTCTCTTTGGGGACGAATGGCCCAAGTGAATCAAGCCCAAGTTTACTGATGACCAGGCGGACTTTGTGCTCCTCCTCCACAATGAAGAGCCTGTCTCTCTGGATGTAGAAGTCAGCACAGTCCAGCACGGCTCTCAGAGGTATGAGGCCTACAATCTCAGAGCCCACCACTGGCAGGTTCAGGTCCTGGGGAGAAGAGGAAGGAAGGAGAGGTGTCAAATTGGCTCACCTTGTTGACATTATTAGCTGCCCTTATGTCACTGGTTCAAACCACCAGATCAGTGAGAGGGTTTTGTACAATAATGCTGTGCTGTTTTCAGGTGCGGTTGTTGTTGTTGTGGTCGTGGTAGTTCCTTACCTTGGCCGCACTGCAGATCTCTTCGTAAACAGTGTGGACGGGCATCAGCTCAAAGTCCAGGATGTTGGTGGACACCTGGGCTATGTTCGCCTCTTCCAGGTACCATCCCATTCCCTGCACCTTCTTCATCAGACCCGGCTATAATACAAATCAATCATGTTACTCTCTTTGGAAGCAGACAAGGCATATGACTCAAAAATAGATGTTTATTAGTTCAGCGTCAGTTATAAAGAAGAGGAAAACAATAATGTATTGTAAAAATGAGAGGAATCTCTTCCAAAGCCAAAGTAGCCGTGTGTCATTCATCTCTGACATTGGGCGATCAAGACCGACAGTAGCGAAGCCTACCCTACCTGGTCTTTGCTTCTGCCTTTTTCCCGGATATCTAGTGCGATCCGATGGGCTTGTTCCTTGGTGCTGAGGAGGTTAATGTTGTAGGCAACCAGGAATTTGCGAGCCCCTGCTACTGTAGCTCCCCAGGAGGCCACGAAGGTGGCAGGGCCATAGTCAGGAGCCCACTCTGTCCTCTTCAACTGAGAACAATAGACACATCGGCATCATTTAGTGCTTTCCAACCCCCTTTAAACATTGTGTGTTTGAGCTACAGACTTTTTTTATTTATTTTTTACATTGGATTCGTCTATTTCTTCCACATCAGCCAATTCCAAACATTAGCCTGGGGGTTGAGCAGTGTTAATGAGACAAAGGCGGATCCAGAAAATGGTTATTCTCACAAAAACATCTGTAAAGTCTGAACGGTTTGAGCTACAAACTAATATGACCCCAGTATGAAAAGCTAAGACTCTCATGAGCTTTGCTCTATGACGCTCACAAGCCACACAAGAGTCATTAGAAAGGTAAGGGATCTTCTAGATAGAAAATCATACACAGTTATTGCACATTGTGTATAATACTGTAAAAAGCTCACATAGTTGCTGTCACAAACACCAAACTCCACATTGTTGTCACTGACTAATTATTCATTTCCCACTGAGCAAACAATCTGTACTTGCAGCATTCTTATAAAAAAACGTTTTTATCACGTTTTTGCTTGGTGGACCTTATTTTTTATTGACATTTATTGACAATAAAACTCATGAATGCAACTGTTTATGTCAACCTGTTTTGTGTTCCACGTGTATCCCTGGTTGTCTTGAAAACAAAATTGTAAAACACTTCAATGTGAGGATATAGAGTTGAAGTCGGAAGTTTACATACAGTTAGGTTGGAGTCATTAAAACTCGTCCTTCAACCACTCCACACATTTCTTGCTAACAAACTATAGTTTTGGCAATTCGGTTAGAACATCTACTTAGTTCATGACACAAGTAATTTTTCCAACAATTGTTTACAGACAGATTATTTCACTTAAAATTCACTGTATCACAATTCCAGTGGGTCAAAAGCTTACATACACTAAGTTGACTGTGGCTTTAAACAGCTTGGAAAATTCCAGACAATGATGTCATGGCTTTAGAAGCTTCTTATAGGCTAATTGACATAATTTGAGTCAATTGGAGGTGTACCTGTGGATGAATTTCAAGGCCTACCTTCAAACTCTTTGCTTGACATCATGGGAAAATCTAAAGAAATCAGCCAAGACCTCAGAAAAATAATTATAGACCTCCACAAGTCTGATTCATCCTTGGGAGCAATTTCCAAACGGCAGAAGGTACCACGTTCATCTGTACAAACAATAGTACGCAACTATAAACACCATGGGACCACGCAGCCGTCATATCGCTCAGGAAGGAGATGCGTTCTGTCTCCTAGAGATGAATGTACTTTGGTGAGAAAAATGCAAATCAATCCCAGAACAACAGCAAAGGAACTTGTGAAGATGCTGGAGGAAACAGGTACAAAAGTATCTATATCCACAGTAAAACGATTCCTATATCGACGTAACCTGAAAGGCCACTTAGCAAGGAAGAAGCCACTGCTCCAAAACCGCCATAAAAAAAGCCAGACTACGGTTTGCAACTGCACATGGGGACAAAGATCATACTTTTTTGAGAAATGTCCTCTGGTCTGCTGAAACGAAAATAGAACTGTTTGGCCATAATGACCATCGTTATGTTTGAAGGAAAAAGGGCGAGGCTTGCAAGCCGAAGAACACCATCCCAACCATGGAGGGAGAACTTGCACAATTGATGGCTGACGAAAAACTGGTTGTGGGGGTGCTTTGCTGCAGGAGGGACTGGTGCAATTCAGAGATAGATGGCATCATGAAGAAAGAAAATGATGTGGATATATTGAAGCAACATCTCAAGACATCAGTCAGGAAGTTGAAGCTTGGTCGCAAATGCGTCTTCCAAATGGACAATGACTCCAAGAATACTTCCAAAGTTGTGGCAAAAGGTATTTAAGACAACAAAGTCAAAGTATTGGAATGGCCATCAGAAAGCCCTGACGCAACCTGCCATTGGAACACAGTAGTGATGGTTGCTGATAATGGGCCTCAGTACGCCTATGTAGATATTCCATAAAAAATCTGCCGTTTCCAGCTACAATAGTAATTTACAACATTAACAATGTCTACACTGTATTTCTGATCAATTTGATGTTATTTTAATGGACAAAAAAATGTACTTTTCTTTCAAAAAGAAGGAAATTTCTAAGTGACCCCAAACTTTGAATGGTAGAGTAACTGTTTGACTAAGTCATGTGAGTGGTCAACAGTTTCTCTCTCTTTTTTAGCTCTTACTCTCCATCTCCTACCTGAGTGTTTGGTCCCATATGAGTGGGAAGGCAGGGCGAGCCTACGAAGCTGTAGACTGTACGGTTGGTGGAGGATCCAGGGTCCACGTCGAGCAGACTGCATCCCTCCGTGCTGGAAATGGCCTCCGCTATTGCATCAATCACCTGGAAGCAAGTCACATGGACTCTTAAAACATTTTCAGAAAACATTTTGTTTGTATCTCGAGATCACATTCAGGATTGAGATTATTCTGTAAAATCGTTTGGAATTGGCTTGTTTGTTTGCTTAGGTATTCACAGTCTCCATGAGCCCCCCTTGATTCATAAATATAAATATGTAAATGTAGAAAAATGTAAAATATTGTTTTTATTGGTAATCAAGATCGATGTTTCAGACAGAAAGTCTTCTTACATGACCAATATAAAGCTACCATGTGTATTGTGTTAATCACACCAGACTACTACTAACAGTTTCCTTCTGCTATGCCAACAGGTAATCCACTTTCTGTATCTCCCATGCCTACTCACCTTTTTGTTCCGGCCCTCTGAGAAGTTGGGCACACACTCCACCAGCTTAGCCATGATGCGTAATAATCACAGAGTCGGTTAATCCGAGACAAGGAATAAGACCAATTTAAGGCATACGTTTATTCCCCCTTTCTCTCTGCTCCACGAGCACACACCAACCCATCAAGTCTGTCTTTTCATCCCCAAACGGGACATTTAAGCAGTCTGTCCATCTGTAACACTGGTTGAATCATTAACTTGCTCTATTGTCCTCTTATCTAGGGCAGCTGGCAGTGATTCCCAGGCTGCTCTAGTCTAATATTTACCAGGACCTGGTGCGGATGGTGCCAGCCTCCCATGAAACATTCACAGACACAAATCCCTGATTCACCATAGGTTAGACTTAAATACTGGAGCACCAGATGCGAAGGGTGAAGGAATAAATCCAGTATGATCAAAGGAAGTATCCAAGCTGACAGACGGATAGCTGGTGAACTCTCCACTCTAGCTGTTACCTCTGCGTTCTCACCAGAGCCATAGTAAACACTTGGCTAAGTCCCATTAGATGATATCTCAGGATCAGAGATGGCAATTTCAATAATTATGATTGAAATGTGAAGTGGTGCACAGATCTAGCCCCACCGCTGCATTACGATATTGCATTCATTGTGTATTCATCTCTTGTATTTATGGTATGCAGAGTTTCTGAACATTTTGGTACCAGTAACACTGTTTCCTAAATAGTACACAAAATATGCACCATCACCAATATGATTAGTTAAATCTGAATCAAAGAGCTCCATGTTGGTTATTATTAGCTATGGCAGTAGTGACTCTTTTATAGCCTCTGTGACCTTTGATCCAAAGGATTAAACAGTCTATAATGGTCAAACATACTCAGCAGTCAGCATTGATCTAGGTGATCAAAGCATTACTCAGCTAAGTAGCAGTCAAGCAGGCCGATTCTTATTACCCACATTGACAGGTCAACTAGTTTGTTTTTATACAAGATGTATCCTACTGCTTTGGTCTTGTTACGCTGAAGATGCAACCACTGAGGCTATAGGCTGTGCTATCCAGCCCAGTGTTTCTGAAACCTGTTTCTGTGCTAGGGACTGTGTTCTAGCCAACTGTTGAAGGATTAACTAACATCAATTAATGAACACCTGTCTATGGTTGCATCACATCATCCTCCCCCAAAACAAACAAATACAGTTGGCTGGACTGGTTAATGAGTAATGCTACAGAGGGGATCTGGATGGATTGAGCTGCTTTTTTAGAACTGGGCACTAAACAGATAAATATGTAAGCGTTTATTGGTGCAGTGGAACACTCCTCCTACTACCTGGTCCTATTGGCATACATTAACTTCAATGCCTATGAATAAAAACAGATAATTGTTGAAATAAAATGAAAGTCTAACTCCTTGTTTCACTCTGTGATCAACTCAAACTTTAGTTGCTCAATATGTAGGATGCAGATCATCCGAAAAAGGGTGTTCATGTTATGTACACACTTCACAATTGTGAGTATAAATCAAATGAATAGTATCAAAAACTACCACTCTGTTATTATCAATGTAGCTAAGGTTTATATTTATGCATGTAGTAATGGGAGTCAAAACGCACAAAAATGACAACCATGAAATACACCAGTAGATGTAAAGTACTCCACAAATTCCTATATAATTAGATAAGAGGTAGCATATCGAAAATATGAATTTCATTATATTGGCCGTGTTGGAGAGCTTCAAATCCATGAAGCATTGTAGGTCAAATGTGACTTTTTTCAAATGTAACCTTTATTTAACTAGGCAAGTCACTTAATTAAGAACACATTCTTATTTACAATGACGGCCTACACCAGCCAAACCCTAAACAGGAAAACTCTGGGACAATTGTGCGCCACCATATGACTCCCAAACACGGCCGGTTGTGATACAGCCTGGAATCGAAACAGGGTCTGTAGTGACGCCACTAGCACTGAGATGCAGTGCCTTAGACCGCTGCGCCACTCGGGATCCCGACTGATTGAATTATCTACAAATAATAATCATAATAATCATTATTTGTAGATCTGTCATTCGGGAGTCGCCCACTGTCGGCTGCAATGTCGAACAAGTGCATAATATTGAAGGTCCAAAACAGAAAAAGGCGGAAATAGTCACGAAACTTTCCCCGCGGATCACTTGAGGCACGTCTGAGTTGAAAGGTTGAACGCAGTTGCGCTCTCGCGAGATTCGTTGCCTGTTTTCACAACAGAAACATATTTTTATATTTTACGAAACGTTTTTCTAAAATATCCAAGCGCTGCATAGAATGCTGGCTACAGGAGCAGTAAGTACACAAACGATATTGCTAGCTTGCAAGCGTTATCTAGCTAGGTTAACAAGAGCTTACACAAGGCTTTTTTTTTTTTTTTTTTTTTTGCTAGCACAAGGCCAGTTACTGTCCTGACTTTGGCCAGTAGAGTTGCTATTAGCTAGCTAATGCTAAACGTGTTACAAAGATGTTTCGAAAACCTCTTGTGGTAAACTGTTTGGATAATACATGCATTTGAATGAGCTAGTTATGGTAGCTAACTATGGTGGCGAACTATTTGGGAGAAAGTTACTGTATCCATGACAGTAACGTGAATTGACATATTGTTGTTGACAGTTGTTAGCTACCGTACGGTAGCCAGCCAGCTAGCTCCCTAGCTAACTCATTCATTCATGCAGGTGGCTAGAAACCCATTGCTAGCCAAGTTGTTAATTCAAACACTATGTCAATTTAGCTCAATGTGTCCACCTCTCCTGTAAAACAGGCTGTAACCACGGCTCTGGCCCAAGTGGATAGGGAAAAGATCTACCAGTGGATCAACGAGCTGTCCAGCCCAGAGACCCGCGAGAATGCCCTGCTCGAGCTCAGTAAAAAACGGGAGTCCGTGCCAGATTTGGCTCCAATGCTATGGCACTCCTGTGGGACTATAGCTGCTCTCCTGCAGGTAAGATTGTGGACGACACTAACTGGCCAGTCTCCAGCAAGATGGAGCATGGTTTTCCTCTGTGAGTGTGACTCTAAACTTGATGATGACCCGCTTCATACTCTTTCATAAATAGGAAATAGTCAACATCTACCCCTCAATAAACCCCCCAACCCTCACCGCTCACCAGTCCAACAGAGTATGCAATGCATTAGCACTTCTGCAATGCGTGGCCTCTCATCCAGAGACAAGGTGGGTCCCTTGATTTCTCTCTCATCATGATTGAATTGAACAGTGCACTTATCCAAAACAGTCAGAGTATTTTCTTCTATATGATGTGAAATGTGTAACTTATGTACTGTTGTTTTTCACAGATCAGCATTTCTGGCAGCACACATTCCTCTATTCCTGTACCCCTTCTTACACACTGTCAGCAAAACACGACCATTTGAGTACCTCCGACTCACCAGCCTAGGAGTCATCGGTAAATATCCTTTATATCATTTTTGTGCTTATATTGCTATGATGCCTTGTCTCTGTCTTTTCTTCTCTCTATCTCACTCTCTGATGTTGTCATTGCCTAAGTAATTAAATTATCCAACTACTTTGACAATACAGTATGTGTCATGTATGTTTCTCTA
Organism: Oncorhynchus kisutch; assembly: GCF_002021735.2. Taxonomy (NCBI): domain Eukaryota; kingdom Metazoa; phylum Chordata; class Actinopteri; order Salmoniformes; family Salmonidae; genus Oncorhynchus; species Oncorhynchus kisutch. The sequence continues at coordinate 12,106,724 of NC_034178.2, read as the reverse complement.
TAACTTGTTCCTGTTTGATTGGCAGGTGCCTTGGTCAAAACAGATGAGCAGGAAGTGATCAACTTCCTGTTGACGACAGAAATCATTCCCCTGTGCCTTCGCATAATGGAGTCTGGCAGTGAGCTTTCCAAAACGGTATCTCTCTCGCTGTAGCGCTCTGGTTCTGTAGCTCTCTCTCTATGTAGCTCTCTCTCTCTCTGTAGCTCTCTCTCTCTCTGTAGCTCGCTCTCTCTGTAGCTCTCTCTCTCTCTGTAGCTCTCTCTCTCTCTGTAGCTCTCTCTCTCTCTCTCTGTAGCTCTCTCTCTCTCTCTGTAGCTCTCTCTGTTAGAGGTCGACCGATTATGATTTTTCAATGCAGATACCGATTATTGAAGGACCAAAAAGCCGATACCAATTAATCGGCCGATTATTTATTTATTTATTTTTTACATGTTTTTTTATTTGTAATAATGACAATTACAACAATACTGAATGAACACTTATTTTAACTTAATATAATACATCAATAAAATCAATTTAGCCTCAAATAAATAATGAAACATTTTCAATTTGGTTTAAATAATGCAAAAGCAAAGTGTTGGAGAATAAATTAAAAGTGCAATATGTGCCATGTAAAAAAACGTAGGTTTAAGTTCCTTGCTCAGAACATGAGAACATATGAAAGCTGGTGGTTGCTTTTAACATGAGTCTTCAATATTCCCAGGTAAGACGTTTTAGGTTGTAGTTATTATAGGAATTATAGGACTATTTCTCTCTCTACCATTTGTATTTCATATACAGTGGGGCAAAAAAGTATTTAGTCAGCCACCAATTGTGCAAGTTCTCCGACTTAAAAAGATGAGAGGCCTGTAATTTTCATCATAGGTACACTTAAACTATGACAGACAAAATGAGAGAAAAAAAATCCAGAAAATCACATTGTAGTATTTTTCATGAATTTATTTGCCCCTCGCCCCTACCTGGGCTCGAACCAGGAACACATCGACAACAGCCACCCTCGAAGCAGCGTTACCCATGCAGAGCAAGGGGAACAACTACTCCAAGTCTCAGAGCGAGTGACGTTTGAAACACTATTAGCGCGCACCCCACTAACTAGCTAGCAATTTCACATCGGTTACATCAGCCTAATCTCGGGAGTTGATAGGCTTGAAGTCATAAACAGCGCAATGTTTGAAGCATTGCGAATAGCTGCTTTCCTTAAACTCACTAAAGTGCTGTTTGAATGAATGCTTACGAGCCTGCTGGTGCCTCCATCGCTCAGTCAGACTGCTCTATCAAATCATAGACTTAATTATAACATTATAACACACAGAAATACAAGCCTTAGGTAATTAATATGGTAGAATCCGGAAACTATCATCTCGAAAACAAAACGTTTATTCTTTCAGTGAAATACGGAACCGTAACGTATTTTATCTAACGGGTGGCAACCCTAAGTCTAAATATTGCTATTACATTGCACAACCTTCAATGTAATGTCATAATTCCGTAAAATTCTGGCAAATTAGTTCGTAACGAGCCAGTCGGCCCAAACTGTTGCATATACCCTGACTGCGTGCAATGAACGCAAGAGAAGTGACACAATTTCACCTGGCTAATATTGCCTGCTAACCTGAATTTCTTTTAGCTAAATATGCAGGTTTAAAAAATATACTTCTGTGTATTGATTTTAAGAAAGGCGTTGATGTTTATGGTTAGGTACGATTGTGCTTTTTTTGCAAATGCGCTTTTGTTAAATCATCCCCCGTTTGTCAAAGTTGGCTGTCTTTGTTAGGAAGAAATAGTCTTCACACAGTTCGCAACGAGCAAGGCGGCCCAAACTGCTGCATATACCCTGACTCTGTTGCAAGAGAAGTGACACAATATTCCTAGTTAAAATAAATTCATGTTAGCAGGCAATATTAAGTAAATATGCAGATTCAAAAATATATACTTGTGTATTGATTTTAAGAAAGGCATTGATGTTTATGGTTAGGTACATGTTGAAGCAACAACAGTCCTTTTTCGTGAATGCGCACCGCATCGATTATATGCAACGCAGGACACGCTAGATAAACTAGTAATATCATCAACCATGTGTAGTTAACTAGTGATTTTGATTGATTGTCTTTTATAAGAAGTTTAATGCTAGCTAGCAACTTACCTTGGCTTCTTACTGCATTCGCGTAACAGGCAGGCTCCTCGTGGATGCAGTGTAAGGCAGGTGGTTAGAGCGTTGGACTAGTTAACCGTAAGGTTGCAAAATTAAATCCCCGAGCTGACAAGGTAAAAATCTGTCGTTCTGCCCCTGAACAAGGCAGTTAACCCACCGTTCCTAGGCCGTCATTGAAAATAAGAATGTGTTCTTAACTGACTTGTCAAGTTAAATGAAGGTGTAAAAAAAAAAGGTGTCCAAAAATACCGATTTCTGATTGTAATGAAAACTTGAAATCGGCCCTAATTAATCGGCCATTCCGATTAATCGGTCGACCTCTAGCTCATAGCCTGTCTTCTCATGAGAGCCAGGTCTGCCTACGGCAGCCTTTCTCAATAGCAAGGCTCTGCTCACTGAGTCTGTACATAGTCAAAGCTTTCCTTAAGTTTGGGTCAGTCAGTCTTTTTTAGGGCCAACTAGCATTCTAGTTTGCTCTGTTTTTTTGTTAAATACCTGACACATTGGAAATAATTATCTTTGTTTTCTCATGATTTGGTTGGGTCTAATTGTGTTGCTGGCCTGGGGCTCTGTGGGGTCTGTTTGTGTTTGTGAGCAGAGCCCCAGGTGATGGCTTTGTTATGGAAGGTTTGGGAACCTCTTCCTTTTAGGTGGTTGTATAATTGAACAGCTCTTTTCTGGATTTTGATAATTTGCAGGTATTGGCCTAAATCTGCTCTGCATGCATTATTTGGTGTTTTATGTTGTACAAGGAGGATATTTTTTTGCAGAATTCTGCATGCAGTCTCAATTTGGTGTTTGTCCAATTTTGTAAATTCTTGGTGGGTGAGCGGACCCCAGACCTCACAGCCATAAAGGGCAATGGGTTCTATAACTGATTCAAGTATTTTTTTAGCCAGATCCTAATTGGTATGTCGAATTTTACTTTCCTTTTGATGGCATAGAATTCCCTTCTTGCCTTGTCTCTCAGATCGTCTCCAGCTTTGTGGAAGTTACCTGTGGTGCTGATGTTTAGGCCAAGGTATGTATCGTTTTTTTGTGTTCTAGGGCAACTGTGTCTAGATGGAATTTGTATTTGTGGTCCTGGTGACTGTACCTTTTTTGAGAGACCATTATTTTGGTCTTACTGAGATTTACTGTCCGGGCCCAGGTCTGGCAGAATCTGTGCAGAAGATCTATGTGCTGCTGTAGGCCTTCCTTGGTTGGTGACAGAAGCACCAGATCATCAGCAAACAGTAGACATTTGACTTCAGATTCTAGTAGGGTGAGGCAGACTGTTCTAGTGCCCTCGCCAATTCGTTGATATATATGTTGAAAAGGGTGGGGCTTAAGCTGCGTCCCTGTCTCACCCCACGGCCCTGTGGGAAGAAATGTTTTTTTTGGGGGGGCCTATTTTAACCGCACAATTTTTGTTTGTGTACATGGATTTTATAATGTCGTATGTTTTTCCCCCAACACCACCTCATGCCAAGTTGAGTCGAAGGTTTCGAAGGCAACAAAGCATGGGAAGACTTTGCCTTTGTTTTGGTTTGTTTGTCAATTAGGGTGTGCAGGGTGAATACGTGGTCTGTCGTACGATAATTTGGTAAAAAGACAATTTGACATTTTCTCAGTCCATTGTTTTCACTGAGGAAATGTATGAGTCTGCTGTTAATGATAAATATATAGGATTTTCTCAAGGTTGCTGTTGACGCATATCCCACTGTAGTTTTTGGGGTCAAATTTGTCTCCACTTTTGTGGATTGGGGTGATCAGTCCTTGGTTCCAAATATTGGACAGATGCCAGCGCTAAGGTTGATGTTAAAGGGTTTTAGTATAGCCAATTGGAATTTGTCTGTATATTTGATCATTTCATTGAGGATACTATCAACACCACAGGCCTATTTGGGTTGGAGGGTTTTTATTTTGTCCTGTAGTTCATTCAAGGTAATTTGAGAATCCAGTGGGTTCTGGTTGTCTTTTAATAGTTGATTATAAGATTTGATCATGTATATGTTTTTGTTGTTCTTTGTTATAGAGTCAAATAGATTGGAGAAGTGGTTTACCCATACATCTCCATTTTGGATAAATAATTCTTAGTGTTGTTTGTTTAGCATTTTCCAATTTTCCCAGAAGTGGTTAGTCTTCAATTACGTTGAGCTGATCTCTGTCTCTCGCACGCTCTCTCTCTGTCGTTCTCTCTGTCTCTAAAGATAAATGTATTTCAACTAGGGATGCACGATTTATCGGTGAACATATCGAAATCGGCCAATATTAGCTACAATGCCAATATCGGCATCACCCCGATGTCTAGTTTAACGCCGACGTTAAAAACCGATGTCAAAGCTACCGTGCACACATATATAACGTAGGTACATGACGTAATAACACCACGTACAATTTTGCGCTACACGTGCAACACAGCATTCCTAAGCTAGCCCGCAATGTCTACTGTGTGGATCGAGCAGTCAATTGAAAGAGTAAGACAATTTCAGCGAGACAACTCAAAGGCGAAATCCATTAAAGCCAAGATAATGGCATTCATTGCCCTTGACAATCAACCGTTCTCTGCCGTGGGTGATGTTGGCAATCGCCGACTGGTCGAGCACCGGTACACACTACCAAGTGCGCTATTTTTCAGATGTTGCCCTACCAGAGTTACACAGTAATAGCGTCACTGCTATTAGCTTCACGACATACATACTATGGAATGCTGTTTGGGTCTTTGCGTGTGAAAAAAGATACAGTAGCACTGTCAAATTTGTACAAAAAAAGTCTGCAAACAAGCAAACACTGGCCCCTTACGATTTGTTTACAATACCGCGTTGGTAATAAAGCATAATTTGTTCGACCGCAACTTCTGGGATAGCTAACTTTAGCTTGGTATCTAGCTAGCACCAATACAACCAGCCTGAAAACAATGACCAGTAGAAACTACTATTATTACTATTATTCTTAGCTATGATTTAGCAATCCTTGTGAGTAAGTATTAGCTAGGTTGCCACTTGTTGTTCGCCTATTGAAATTGAACTTCAGTTCATGAAAATAAATAGCTATCTAGCTACTTAACCCTGTTTCCCAAAGCTAACTTTATAAGCAGCCAGTTATGTGTCGTGAAGCTAGCCACCGCAAGGATTAGGCACAATAGTGGAATTTGCAGTTTTCCTTCAATATAAAAGTATGACATTGGCAGTGATGCAAATGAATATAAATTGTATTATGCCATACTTTTATTTTGAAGGCTAACTGCAAAGTCCACTATTGTGGCTAATCCTTATTGTGGTTGGCTTCACATAGATGGGTCTGATCACCATTAATCAAATAAGAACAGTCTCATAAATTAGGGTTATTTTAGATGACACCTAGCTAAATAGTTAGCAAGCTAACTATAGCTACAGAAACAGAATACGTCATGTTATTTGAAACGTCAAATAGTGTTATTTGACGTGTTTCTTTTTTGACACGCAAAGACCCAAACGGCGTTCCATAGAAATCCTTGTTGAGAATGAAACAAGTGAACAACGAAACAGCACAGCAAGTAAGTGAAAGAAAGTGGTTTTGATTATGTTTTACTGGTAATAGGGACCTACGTAAATGCCACCAAAATAACCTTTTGGTCTGTGTGTGTAACCTTTTATTTAACTAGGCAAGTCCGTTAAGAACATTATTATTTACAATGACGGCCTACCCCGGCCAAACCTGGATGACGCTGGGCCAATTGTGCCCCGACCTATGGGACTCCCAAACACGGTCGGATGTAATATAGCCTGGATTCGAACCAGGGATTGTAGTGACGCCTCTTGCACTGAGATGCAGTGGCTTAGACTGCTGCGTCCATGTGTGTGTGTGTTAACTATTTAACTGTACTAGAATGCTTAAAAGGCCGCTAAAAATTTGAATATCGGTTATCAGTATTGTTTTTGTTTTTTTGCATGGAAAATATCAGATAACGGTATCGGCCAAAAATGTCATATCATCACTAATTTCAACCCAAATTTTTTTGTCCGACAGGTAGCAACTTTTATACTACAGAAAATCCTACTTGATGACACAGGGCTGGCATACATTTGCCAAACGTATGAACGCTTCTCCCATGTGGCCATGATACTTGTAAGTTCAAGGTTAACCAATATTCAAAATATTATACTTTTCTAGACACTGGTTGCTTCCTGAATAATTTTTTAAAAAGTTTTTAAAAAAATATATTTTTTGTCTCTCTTTCAGGGCAAAATGGTTCTTCAGCTCTCCAAAGAGCCCTCTGCTCGTCTTTTGAAACATGTTGTCCGCTGTTACCTACGCCTCTCAGACAACTCCAGGTATTGAAATCAACTCTTCGACCCGCTGTTGCTTGTCTCATTTAGCCTGCGTTCATTCCTTCAGTGTTTTTGAAGCAATTTTCAAGGAATTACTAAAAAAACATATTGGGGAAATGATGTTGGGCACTGAAAACAGTGGATGTGGTCATGGTCTTATCTGGATAGATAATAGATTCTGCTGATAGTGACTTACTCACTATCATAACTAACATGACTTTGTTTTTCTCACCTCTGCCCCCACACCAGAGCCCGAGAGGCCCTCCGTCAGTGTCTACCAGACCAGCTTAAAGATACCACGTTTGCCCAGGTCTTGAAAGACGACACCACCACCAAACGCTGGTTGGCACAGCTGGTGAAGAACTTACAGGAAGGCCAAGTCACAGACCCCAGGGGCATCCCTCTGCCCACACAGTAGCTCCTCTCACTTCTCCAGCAGGGTTGCACAATTATGGTAACTTTCCCATGATTCCCAGGTTTACGAAGACTTTCCTGGAATCCGTGTGGAATAATCAGAAAATGTGGGAATTTTCCAAATGGGATTTATGTAAAACCTGGGTATTTTTCCAAAGTTACTGGAATTTTGCAACCCTACTTACCATGCAGCTGCACTGAGTGATACCCACCAGCAAGGACCCAGCTTCCAGAAACAGGAAAAAGCCACCAGTTTGAATGACAGACGGTCTCATAAAGGGCTGCATATTTTGTGAAGAAAGACTATTGAATGAAAGACCTCTACTCAGCCGTTTTCTCACAGTATCTTTCATTCAGATCAAACTGTCTGCCCTATCTCCAGAAGTATATGGATGCGTTTTCACTTGTCCTCAAACTATTAGTTCTATATTTTTTCTCAAGGAAATTTTTCACTAAGTGTTCTGAGATTGAAGTATACGACAGAGTAAAATGTTACACCTTGACGTATGCGGTACTGTTTATGTTGCATACTTTCTCTTGTGTAATAACATATTACAAAGTAACTGCTTTGTAGTTACATGCATGTGTTATAGATATGCACATCTCAAATAGGCTAGTGAATGGAAATCAACTGAAATCCAGCTGCTTCTGTGTTGTGTATATTACAGAGGTTGCTGCAAGGTAAACGTGTTGGCGTGCTTCAGTGTTAACAGATAAGGGACCCCCCCATTTGAGCCTTGGCCCTGTCTATCTATGTGAAACCTGAGCTGCTGCAGTGTATTATTGATGCTCTGGAACCTGAGTAGAGACTCGGTCAAAAAAAAGAAGTTCATGTTCTCAGTGCTAAACTGTAGAGGTAACTCCGGCCTCAACACAGCCTTGTTCTCGGTCAGTGGCAAAGCAGGTAGCCTAGTGGTTAGAGCTTTGGGCCAGTAACCGAAAGGTTGCTCGGTCGAATTCCTGAGCTGACAAGGTATAAGTCTGTCATTCTGCCCGTGAACAAGGCAGTTAACCCCCTGTTCCCTGGTAGGCTGTCATTGTAAATAAGAATTTGTTCTTAACTGACTTGCCTAGTTAAATAAAGGTAAAAAAAAAACATTTGAGTAATGCCTCTTCTCTTTAAACTCTCCTCCTCTGACCTGGCTTATTCATCATTTATAAAAACACTGACCTGATGTGCCAAGTGTGAGTGTACTGCATCTTTGATGAGTACAGTGTCTCCCTTTAGGTAATTGTCCCCTGTTCACTTGGGCTCATTGCAGCAGGTTTAGTTGTCTTTATCTTGAACAAATCCCAAATCATTTCAATGCGTTAACATGTTTAAGTTCTGTTTTATAAGTCATTAAACAGTGTATACAAAATAAACTAAATGATGTGTAGTATACTGTATATACAGTAGAGTAATGCTGGTAACATGGGGTTAGTCATTTATGGAAAAGTATAACCTCAGTTGTTCAGTTTGGGGCACCTACGTAACCTTTCACCTCATTTATGAATGAATAGTACCTTTTTATATTTATCAAAAGAAGACCTAAAATGTGTAGCTGAAGCTTAAAGTAATAACATAGTTTTTGATCTGGGCTGTTGGCTCAGGTACTTGATCTTTGTACAGCTCATTACATTTCAAACTGACTGCCCATTTAACACTCCCTTTGAATGGAAAAAAACTCAACAAAGACGAGGTTGGATGAATGGAGGGGGGGAGAGAGTGGAGGATGGGAAGGGTGTGTCCGAGTGTTGTTGGTGACTGTGTTGACTCAGTAAGGATCAGCTATCCCTGCCCGCCTCTCTCTCAGCTCTCTACAGCGGCATGCAGAGCCAGAGCTGACCCAGCCAGACAGACAGGGCCAGCTCCCCTCCCTGTCTCAAGCTCCGGAACCACAACAGGCACAGGACGCACCTCGATCCAGCTGAGATGCCCCTTCATCAGGTGAGTCGGTAGCTATCCTCTCTCCAGCCCGCTGTTCATTTTATGTCTGCCAATACATTAATTCCTCCCATGTTTGCTAGCCTACTGACTATTGTATGTAGAGAGAAACTTGACCAGCTTCAATTAGTAACATTTAAATGTGTTGTAGGGTTCCTGGTGAGGATGAATTAAATGATTTGGGAGACAGTCAGATGGTATGACAGATTTAGAAGAGGTAGAGGAAATGGACTCAGTAGAGAGGATAGTTTGGACTACAAAATGTGTGTGTGTGTGTGTATATATATATATATATATATATATATATATATATATATATATATATATATATATATATATATATATATATATATATATATATATATATATATATATATATATATATATATATATATATATATATATATATATATATATATATATATATAGATATATATAGATATATATATATATATATATATATATAGATATATATAGATATATATATATATATAGATATATATAGATATATATAGATATATATAGATATATATATATAGATATATATATATATATATAGATATATATATAGATATATATATATAAATAGATATTGGACACACCTACTCATTCAAGAGTTTTTGTTTCTTTACTGTTTTCTACAGGGTAGGCCGTCATTGTAAATAATAATAATACCTTCTTTAAGTCTGCCTGTCCTTTTCTCATACTGACACCAGTTATACACATGTATAACACACTGTGTGTATATACAGTACCAGTCAAGAGTTTGGAAACACATACTCATTCAAGGGTTTTTCTTAATTTGGACTATTTACTACATTGTAGAATAATAGTGAAGACATCAAAACTATGAAATAACACATGGAATCATGTAGTAACCAAAAAAGTGTTAAACAAACTGAAATATATTTTCAAATTAGCCACCCTTTGCCTTGATGACAGCTTTGCACACTCTTGGCATTCTCTCAACCAGTTTCATGAGGTAGTCACCTGGAATGCGTTTCAATTAAAAGGTGTTCTTTGTTAAAAGTTAATTTGGGGATTTTTTTTCCTTAATGTGTTTGAGCCAAACAGTTGTGTTGTGACAAGGCAGGGGTTGTGTACAGAAGATAGCCCTATTTGGTAAAATACCATGTCCATATTATGGCAAGAACAGCTCAAATAAGCAAAGAGAAATGTCAGTCCATCATTGCTTTAAGACATGAAGGTCAGTCAATCTGGAAAATTTGAAGAACATTGAAAGTTTCTTCAAGTGCAGTCATAAAAAAACATCAAGCTCTATTATGAAACTGGCTCTCGTGAGGACCGTCACAGGAAAGGAAGACCCAGAGTTACCTCTGCTGTAGAGGATAAGTTCATTCGAGTTACCAACCTCAGAAATTGTGGCCCAAATAAATGCTTCACAGAGTTCAAGTAACAGACACATCTCAACATCAACCGTTCAGAGGAGACTGCATGATTCAGGGTTCATTCCACCACTAAAGGACACCAATAATAAGAAGAGACTTGCTTGGACCAAGAAACACGAGCAATGGACATTAGACCGTCGGAAAATTCTCCTTTGATCTGATGAGTGCAAATTTGAGATTTTTGGTTCCAACCGCCGTGTCTTTGTGAGACACAGAGCAGGTGAACGGATGATCTACGCATGTGTGGTTCCCACCGTGAAGCATGGAGGTGGTGGTGTGTGGGTGCTTTCCTGGTGACACTGTCTGTGATTTATTTTGAATTTAAGCCACACTTAACCAGCATGGCTACCACAGAATTCTGCAGCGATACACCATCTCATCTTGTTTGCGCTTAGTGGGACTATCATTTGTTTTTCCACAGGACAATGACCCAGCACACACTGTGTAAGGGCTATTTGACCAAGAAGGAGAGTGATGGAGTGCTGCATCAGATGATCTAGCCTCCACAATCACCCTACCTCAAACCAATTGAGGTGGTGATCAGCATATGTGGGAACTCCTTCAAGACTGTTGGAAAAGCATTCCTCATGAAGCTGGTTGAGAGAATGTCAAGAGTGTGCAAAGCTGTCATCATAGTGGCTACTTTGAAGAATCTCAAATTAAAAAATATATTTAGATTTGTTTAACACTTTTTTTGGTTACTACATGATTCAATATGTGTTATTTCATAGTTTTGATGTCTTCTATTATTCTGTAATGTATAAAAAAGTAAAAAATTCAGAAAAAAATCCTTGAATGAGTAGGTTTGTCAACTTTTGACTGGTATGTCATACATGTGTATAACTGGTGTCAGTATGAGAAGAGGACAGGCAGACTTAAAGAAGGTATTTTATTAGCAATAGCAGACATGAATAATGAAACTCAATTGCTAAACATACTGCAAATAGAACAGCATAAGTGATGCGTGAGTTTTGCGATGGCGGGGTGTGTCATCCATCACAATAACCATAGTTTTACAATGAATCATTCAAATTAGATTAAGTAAATGGAATTGCTTTGCATTAACTTTTTATTGCTTTTTGCTCTGGAAGTTCAAAGGCTTGATAGGTGTGTTTTAATATGCAAACCAACCATACTCTGCACATTTGTTTAACGAACGTTTCTCAGTGAGGATGCTATCAGAAGTGTTTCCATTCGGGTTTTTTTTGGGTGCGATGTTGTCAGCAGTCATGAACATGGCCAAGTGTGAGATCATTTCCTGGGACAGGGATTAACTTCTTGTCCCACCAGACATTATTTTAGATGGGTTTCAGTTCCACTGCGAAGGTTGATAAGCGGATTATTAACTATTTTTATACCTTGTTCATAAATCTACCTAGATAGGATTGCTATGATGAATGAATGGAATGTCATTCCAAACAATGGCAGATATTAAAAATAAAAAAAACATGAAATTCCACCTCTCAAAACAAGAAGAGGACAAAGTCATAGACTGGACTACTCAGTGAAAACATGACACAGCAAAACAGAGCCGGTGCTTTCCACCCGGCTGGTACAGGCTGAATGGACGAAGATAGGAGGATGAGGGTTGGACAAAGAGGCTGCTGATCCTGGACTTAAAAAGTGCTGTGCTATGCAGCATTGGGGTGATTCTCATGAAACCAGTTTTAAGCATGTCTGTTTCAAATTGTTACAAAACCATGATGCATCTGCAAAAATAAACTATAATTATGAAGACTAAGATGTCTAGTTTTTTGGCAGTTTCTTATTTTAAATCAATCTAAAAAAAAGTGTCAATTTTGTACATTTTCACCCCAAATTCTCATTACCGAGATGTGTCCGGATTACATTTTCGGGTCATTTTATTAAAATTGTACTTTTAGAAAAAACACAAAATATGATGCTGTAGTTTGTCCATCAGTCCTAACAATTGTATACTAGTTGAAGTTTACATGTGTGGGATGTAGACTCTGTCTCATGCTACCACTAGAGTGAATGCACCGCCAGCATTCAAAAGTGACCAAAACATCAGCCAGGAAGCAGAGGAACTGAGAAGTGGTCTATGGTCACCACCTGCAGAACCACTCCTTTATTGGGGGTGTCTTGTTAATTGCCTATAATTTCCACCTGTTGTCTATTCCATTTGCACAACAGCATGTGAAATGTATTGTCAATCAGTGTTGCTTCCTAAGTGGACAGTTTGATTGACTTGGTGTGATTGACTTGGAGTTACATTGTGTTGTTTAAGTGTTCCTTTTATTTTTTTGAGCAGTGTATATCATTCTCTCTACTATTATTCTTACATTTCACATTCTTAAAATAAAGTTGGGATCCTAACTGACCTAAGACAGGTCATATTTACGAGGATTAAATGTCAGGAATTGTGAAAAACTGAGTTTAAATGTATTTGGCTAAGGTGTATGTAAACTTCCGACTTCAACTGTAGATACTTTATAGGCATATTGTATTATACCGTCCCATTCAATCCAGAATTGTATCTATAGTACCTTTTAATCACAAATATCCACATCCTAATACACCAATATTACCTGTAAAGACCTTGGATACATTATTTTTCTTGTCTCTTTGTTACTTTTGACTTTTAAATATACATGCATGTAATTACAGTACTTACAGGGCAGTCAGCAAGTATTCACATCCCTTGACTTTTTCAATATGTTGTTTCAAAGTGGTTTAAATGGATTTAATTGTAATTTTTTGTCAAAATACTTTTGTCAAGTTGGAAGTATTCAACCCCTTGAGTCAATACATGTTAGAATAACCTCTGGTTGTTGATCTTTGCTAGATAACCATTCAGGTCTAGCCATAGATCTTCAAGCAGATTTAAGTCAAAACTTTAACTTGGCCACTCAGGAACATTCACTGTCTTCTTGGTAAGAAACTCCAGTGTAGATTTGGCCATTTGTTTTAGGTTATTGTCCTGCTGAAAGGTGAATTCATCTTTTCCTCTAGGATTTTGCCTGTGCTTAGCTCCATTCTGTTTATTTTTTATCCTGAAAAACTCCCCAGTCCTTAACGATTACAAGCATACACATAACATGATGCAGCCACCACTATGCTTGAACATATGAGGAGTGGTACTCCGTAATGTGCTGCATTGGATTTGCCCCAAATATAACACTTTTGTATTCAGGACAAAAAGTTAATTGCTTTGTCACATTTGTTTTGCAGTATTCCTTTAGTGCCTTGTTACAAACAGGATGCATGTTTTGGATGCATATTTATATTCTGTACAAGCTTCCTTCTTTTCCTTCTGTCAATTAGGTTAGTATTGTGGAGTAACTACAATGTTGTTGATCCATCCTCAGTTTTCTCCTATCACAGCTATTAAATTCTCTGTTTTAAAGTCACCATTGGCCTCATAATGAAAACCCCTGAGTAGTTTCCTTCCTCTCAGGAAACTGAGTCCAGAAGGATGCCTGTAGTGACTGGGTGTATTGATACACCATCCGAAGTTAAATTAATAAATTCACCATGCTCAAAGGAATATTTTTTTTTTTTTTACCCATCTACCAATAGGTGCCCTTCTTTTTGAGTCAATGGAAAATCTCCCTGGTCTTTGTTGCCAAATCTTTCTGAAATTCACTGTTCGACTGAGGGACCTTACAGATAAAATTATGTGTGGGGTACAGAGATGAGGTAGTCATTCAAAAATCGTGTTAAACACGATTAAGTGAGTCCATGCAAAACTGTTGCGGTAATGACAATTGTTACATTTGTAGTTGTGGAAATTGTTATAAAATGCATAATATCAGAAAAAAAATTATTATGATGAAATAGATAGAAGTAAAGATCCTAATCAAATCCAATTTTATTTGTTGCGTGTAGACCTTACCATGAAATACTTACAAGCCCTTAACCAACAATACAGTTTTAAGAAAATCTCAGTGATCCAAGAGAAAATTGTTTGAAAAATGACACTTGAGAATTTGTGGGTCAAATGCCTGTATCGTGAGAATGACCATAAAATTGGGGGTAAATTCCATTTAAATTCAGTCAATTAAAGAAATGCAATTGAACCCAACAGGGCACACATCACAGGTTGAGAGTCAAATCCAAAAACTACTCTGGCAAAGTCAGGGAGTGATACAAAATATGTATTATTTGTTTATATAAAGTCTGCTGTAGTTTGAATATGACATTCTAAGTATTGACTTTACAGCATTGTGAACTATCATTTGGTTGTAAAATATTACAACTTTGCTTTCATCCTGTCTCATCCTAGCACCTATCCTCTCTTCCTCTCATCCTAGCACCTCTCTTCTCTTCACACATTCTGATGACTTACCATACATACAATTGTCAACCTTTTTGCTGGGCAGCAGGTGGAAAAATCGTAAAACAACCACCGATGGCTTCTATGGGATGTGGCCTGCGTAAGTTTATTCTTGAGATATAAATGTGCATATTGATCAGAACAATACCCACTGGGCACACACTGGTTGAATCGACGTTGTTTCAATGTCATTTGCCACATGGAATTAACACGAAAATACATTGGATATGAAAAAAGTCATCTCATTTCAACCAGCTTTGTAAGCATAAAAATGAGGGTAAAATGTTCTGAAATACATTGACTTAACCTGATTAACAGGTTGTTACGTCAATCTAATTTCAACATAATCATCAGAACTATGTATACGTTGAAACTAAGTTGAAAATTCCACAGAAACGTAAAAAATATTTTTGATTGTATATTCAATTGGGTGGTTGAAATTATGCTGAAATTTAGATTTGATTAAACATATTTTATTTGACCTTGTTTCAATGTTGTAGTAAAATGGTATGTTTGAATCAGTGTCGTTGTTTCAACGTCATGCTACTGTATCAACCTAAATAAAGTGGTATAATGAGATAACGTGTGAAGACAAAGTCCAATGATTTCTGCCTGAACAGTGACTCCTACTGGTATATGAGGGGTAATGCATTTAAGTGAGAACAAGTCTACCATCCAGATGCCTACATCTATGTACCCTGTTAGCTTTCGAAACAAGCTGTGTTCGCTTTAGCTGACCTATCATCTCAATACATTTTGACCTTTTATCAACTTCCATACTCATTTGAGTTGACTACCTAAATAACGTTAAATCGTTTTTAAATGAACTTTTCTAACACAAGCTGTATGTGAAAGGCAATTCGGAGTGAGGCTGAGTTTATGTAGGCTACATTGACATCTGATTTGCCCAACAAAGGACACTTTGGCTGCATTTACACAGGCAGAACAATTCTGATATTTTTTTCTCACTAATTGGTCTTTTTACTCTGAAAAGGAGCTGATGTGATTTGGTAAAAAGGCCAATTAGTGGAAACAATATCAGAATTGGGCTGCCTGTGTAAATGCAGCCCATCATTTCAACATGTAGTTAGCTATACCATCATTCATCCATGGTTGATTGGATCTTTGGAAGTTTAGAAGTAGTTACCATTAGCCCTATAAATAGGATGCAAAATTCATTATATTAATAATAATGGATATTGTCTTTTATATGAAGGATGGTTGATGGATTTCTAATTTAATCTACAAATTATTAATATGTAGGATTCATGTCGCCATCTCAACCAAAAATATAAGTTGAAGAATAGGACTAAATCAAATCAAACTTTATTTAAAGTTTGATTTGATTTAATGCTATTCTTGAACTTGGATTTTTGGTTGAGATGGAGAAGTGAATCCAACATATCAATTGCGTTCACCATTCAATATCCAGTTTGTCAACAAATGAATGATTGATAGGTTAGGGCTAGGGTTATTTAGGTAGTCTACGCAAATGGAAGCTGATCAGTGTCAATCTGTGTTTACATAATAGCTCAGCTGAAACGAACACAGCTTGTTTTCAAAGCTAAGTATGGTACATAGATGTAGGCATCTGGATGGTAGACTTGTTCTCACTGAAATGCATTTTCCCCTCATACCAGTAGTAGTCCCTGTTCAGGCAAGAATTGTTGGACTGTGCCTTCACATTTTATTTCAATACCTCGTTATTTAGGTTGATGGTATGACGTTGAAACAATGACGTTGATTTAAAAATACAATTTTACTATCAACATTGAAACAAGGTCAAATAAAATGTCTATCATATATGAAATTTGACATAATTTCAATCCCCCAATATATATTGAATATAGGATGAAAATGATTTTTAATGTTTCTACGTTTTCCACGTTGATTCCACATCACAATACGTAGACAAATGACGTTCAAACAACGTTGATTCAACCAGTGTGTGCCCAGTGGGTAGTGCGTAATGACTCTATGGGTCTGTGCGAGACTGAGATGAATGTCCTTAGACTGATCCCAGATCTGTACGAGTTGACAAGACGCCACAAACAGATCTGAGACCAGGCTACTGTTGACTGATATTGAGCAGTAGCCATAATGTATGTCAGGACAGGACAGTTATCTGGGCCTTGACACCTTCTTTCCCCAATGTGTCTGATCAGGTATCCAGGGCGATGACAACCTCCAGTCCATGATTGTTGGCACGGTGATGAGGAAGATTAAGTCTCGCACCTGGAAGAAGCAGCGTTACTTCAAGCTGCAGGAGGACTGCATGACCATCTGGTACAAGTCCAAGAAGGCTGGGAACGCCCACTCCACATGTGAGTAGTGACATTTACATGCTTAGACAATGTTTAGGCAACATCACCTACTGACACACATTTTGTCACATATGATACTTATTATATGATTGTCCACAAGATTATGTTCGGCAGCAGGCTATACACTGAGTGGACAAAACATTCTGAATATTGAGTTGCACCCCCTTTCGCCCTCAGAACAGCCTCAATTCGCCGTGGCATGCACTCTACAAGGTGTCAAAATTGTTCCACAGGGATGCTGGCCCATGTTGACTCTAGTGCTTCCCAAGGTTGTGTCAAGTTGGCTGGATGTCCTTTGGGTGGTAGACCATTCTTGATACACACAGGAAGCTGTTGAGCGTGAAAAACCCAGCAATGTTGCAGCTCTTGACACACTCAAACCAGTGCGCCTGGCACATACTACCATACTCCGTTCAAAGGCTCTTAAATCTTTTGTCTTGCTCATTCACCCTCTGAATGGCACACATACACAATCCATGTCTCAATTGTCTCAAGGCTTAAAAATCCTGTCGTCCCCCTTCATCTACACTGATTGAAGTGGTTTTAACAAGTGATACCTGGTCAGTGACACCTGGATTCACCTGGTCAGTCTATGTCATGGAAAAAGCAGTTGTTCCTAATGTTTTGTATACTCTCATTTGAGTCATTTTGTTGTAGCAGGGGACTAGTTTTATCATCACTGAAGTGAGTGATAATATTGGGCTACAGGGTTCACCATGTACCTAAAGACTTGACTTATTCCCTTTAGCCACAAGTGGAGCAAAGGGCCTGAAGAACACCCAAGGAGATAAATACCTAAAGAGATACCTAAGTAGATAGTATTCCGCTTCTCTTTTCCCTTTCAACAGTCTCTGTGAATGACGTGGAGACGGTGCGTGAGGGCCACCAGTCAGAGGTTTTGCTCAGCATCGCAGACGAGTTTCCCCCGGACCGCTGCTTCACACTGGTGTTCCGTGGTCGCCGTGGCAACCTGGACCTGGTGGCAGACTCGGCGGATGAGGCCCAGTCCTGGATCAAAGGCATGAAGAAGCTGATCGAGAACCTGGAGAACATGGGCGAGAGTGAGAAGCTTGACCAGTATCTTTTCTGACAAGCTAAACCAATCAATCAAATGTATTTACAAAGCCCTGTATATATCAACAGTTGTCACAAAGTGCTTAACAGGAACCTGGCCAAATACGATACATAGTCTTAGCTAGTTTGCTTAATGAAGTTAAGAAGTGCACTATACATGTGTATAGCAGACTATCGTTTGTGTTATAGCTCCAAAGGTTTCCCTGTAGCATGATGACGTTTCCCTTAAGCGACATTTCCAGGTGGATCTGTGAATGGTTTAAGAAGGCTGATAAGAACAACGACGGCAGAATGAACTTCCCGGAGATCAGGGTCCTGCTGAAGATGATGAACGTGGACATGAACGAACATCACGCTCACCGACTCTTCATGGTAAAAGCCCTGAGATCATCTTAATAAGACCGTATATCTTTGATTCTTGTACATTGCTTGTGTCTGTTGAGGCCTGAAGACCTTTCTCCATTTTATCTACAGACGGCAGACAAGTCTCAGACGGGGACTCTGGAGGATGATGAGTTTGTCCTGTTCTACAAGATGCTGACCCAGAGAGAGGACGTTCTCAGGGTGTTCCAGGACTACTCTGGCGACGGACAGAAGCTGTCTCTGCGGGACCTGGAGGAGTTCCTGAGAGATGAACAACTGGAGGAGGTGGACGGGGTTCAGCAGCTGGCCATGGAGCTCATCCAGCGCTACGAACCCTCCGACACAGGTAGTACTGACCTCTGACCCTGGCATGATTTGTTGCTATAGCTGACCAATCACACCCTATGAATAATCAGGTCAATAACCATATCATCAGGTCAACATTCCTGGTCAAGCAGTTCTTGTTATTTCAACCAAGAGCCAATATATTTGAATGAACATCATGATGGTTGTAATGAAAAATATAAATATATAGTTTCAACTGATGTTGAAACCAATGTTTTCTTTTTTGACTTTGTTTGTTGTTCCACAGCGAAGATGCTGAAGGCCATGTCTATCGACGGTTTCCTGATGTACCTGGCGTCGGCTGAGGGCTCCATCTTCCACCCCAGACAGCAGAGCCTGTACCAAGACATGACTCAGCCCCTCAACCACTACTTCATCTCCTCTTCACACAACACATACCTGATGGAGGACCAGCTTCGAGGACACAGCAGTGTCGAGGGATACATACGGTATGTACACTACACCACTGGTGGCTGATTGGAAGGCTTAGTAGGCCGTTCTTGAGAGTGGTTTATCCTTTGTATTGGAAGATGATTTTGATCTCTGTCTTGAGGTGAATTACGACACAACTTTTAGAAGACAGAATCAGAGGGGTTGATCGATGTCCATTAAAAATGAATATACTCTGGGACAAAGTCCAAAAGGGCTAACTTGTTTCTTCTTCGTTAGGGCTTTGAAGCGAGGCTGTCGGTGTGTAGAAGTAGACTGTTGGGACGGTCCCAATGGAGAGCCTATCGTCTACCACGGACACACCTTCACCTCCAAGATCCTCTTCAAAGATGTTGTGATCGCACTGAGAAACTATGCCTTCAAGGTATTTATTTATTCAGAAAAAAATTGTAATGACAAGATTAAACCTCTTTGTATGGTATGCTTCACAGGTGTTCTCTGCGGTATCGTGACATAATGTTTACATATCAGTGCAGAATACAGGGGTGTTTTCAACTATTCAGATCCAATCATTGTTTAGCATTTTCATGGTCCGTTACCAGTGCAGTACTTTGCACACAGGAACTTGCAGTACCTTGCAGTATCAACACACTCCTCACTCAGCACCTCATTATATGTGTATGAGTCAGGAGGGGGATCATTCCATCATGATATCCCAAAGCCACGGCCCTTTCAGAAAGCCGAGCCCTCACACAGTAAACCAGCATATGACCTGCCTGTCAAAGACTTACCCTATTCTGTGCCAAGACAGTCCTCCGTGTCGCCAGGTTCATGTTGTGTGTCAGGGTTTCAGGACCCTGGTCAAAAGTAGTGCACTGCATAGGGAATAAGGTGCCATTCTGGGATGCAACCACTCATACAGGACAGCCCAGAATGTAGTGGGTGGACTACATAGAGGGGGTCGTTTGGGACTCACTCTCTGTCTGTCTGCAACTGGATGGTGGCCTGGGCTGCTCCATGCAACCCCTGTCCTGTCTGCCACAGTGGAGAAGCCGCTGGTGTATATAAACTGGTAGCAGGTATAGCCTTTCTCCTCACACTGAGAATGCTGCAGTCCAGTGTTGAATTATTCACTCTCCCCTTCCTCCCCTCCCAGGTATCAGAGTACCCGGTCATCCTGTCCACCGAGAACCACTGCGGTGTTGAACAGCAGCGAGTCATGGCCCAACACCTCAACACCATCCTTGGGGACAAGCTGCTGAAAAGCACCCTGGATGGAAAGATACCCGTCAGCTTTCCTTCTCCTGAGGTAAGGCAGGCACCAGGAACAGTTGCCAGGTAATCTGCTCTGATCTGACTCTCACCACGGCAAGAGCAAACATAGCATGGTGGTGGTGATAGGACAGAATTGTCCCCACAGAAATACAATTACTACAACGGACATTACTATTCCAATTCAAGCCAGCGTTCTGCAATGCGTGGACCGGCGGCCATATTGAGTTTGTCAAATTGCCATGGGCTGCAGTCCAAACACATTATTTTTACCCCCTCAGCCCTTGCACTATCCACTTTCCCTCGGGGGAATCCCAGTCGAAACCGGATGCAGTTTGATTGCCATCTTAAGTGGAGGTCCAATTCACTAACTTTGCCCCCACGGTCCTCAATTTAGCTTGAGGGAGCGAGTGAACAATTTTGGACCAAGTTTGGAAAACCTTGCTCTAGGCTACCTGCCGCCCTCTAGGCTAGGCTACCTGCCCCTTTCGGGTGGAGTCAGTGTACAGAATGTACGTAATTTTATTTTTGGATTATTTTGACCCCCCTTTTTCTCCCCAATTTCGTAGAATCCAATTATTAGTAGTTACTATCTTGTCTCATCGCTACAACTCCCGTATGGGCTCGGGAGAGACGAAGGTCGAAAGTCATGCGTCCTCCGAAACACAACCCAACCAAGCCGCACTGCTTCTTAACACAGCGCTCATCCAACCCGGAAGCCAGCCGCCCACCACAGGAGTCGCTGGTGCGCGATGAGACAAGGACATCCCTACCGGCCAAACCCTCCCTAACCCGGACGACGCTAGACCAATTGTGTGTCGCCCCACGGACCTCCCAGTCGCGCCCGGCTACGACAGAGCCGCTGGTGGCACAGCTAGTGCTGCGATGCAGTGCCTTAGACCACTGCACCACCTGGGAGGCCCTAGAATGTACATTATTAAACCAGTTTATCTTGTTGATAGAATGCCTCAAAGATAATTGAAGAGCACATTCATTAGAATTCACACAGAATTTCAGATTCACTTTTTATAATCACTGTTTTATCATATTAATATAAGGCTATAAAACAGATTAACCTGCCTAAAAGTTCCTTGTACAAAAATCTAAATGTATTCCAATAGATTACATGTAATCAAAAGAATCATGAATACTCATTTGAGATATGCAAATACTGAATATGTGGCAGAAAGCAAAAATGAAAAAAAAAAAATTTCATATATTTGACAGTTTGAACATAGAACCCAGATTAAAGGAAGAGTGGGGGGGCCCCAGGACCGAGTTTGGGAAACCCCACTGTAGAGTGACCTGTCAGTTCACCTTCCCTTTCACTACCTGTCTTGCTACCTACCTTTCTATCAGTGCCTCCCGGAGCCATGTGATCTGTGCTGTAAGATGCAACACTGGCACAGTGAATTATTAAAAAGACACAAAATTGTTCCCTCAGCACTGAATAGAATATGACTGATTGTTCTCTGTCTTTCGACATTGTATTGGGCGTGACCTGCAGGTCCATGTAGGACAATGAAGACAAAGACTTTATATGCACTGCATCTCAATGCAAAGACTATTGTCTGTCTGTGCATGATGTATATTTGTTCTGCCCGAGTGTTTGTTGTATACTGTGCCCACAGTCATCAAGTACGTAGGTGACTCTAAATATCTATCTGTGTTACGTTACCAATATGCAATAGAGAGAGAGGTTGAGAGAGACGTGCTGTCGAGAGGCTTTCTGAAACATGCCCTGGTACAGAAGCATGATATCTATTCCCTGGTGATGAAACGATCTAGATCCATTGTTCTGACTGACAGGAGCTGAAGGGGAAGATTCTTCTCAAGGGGAAGAAGATCGGAGGTCTGGAGGAGAGTCTGAACGGGCCGGTGGAGCCGGAGGACTCCCTGACAGGAGAGGTGAGCGACGAGGACGAGGCGGCTGACATCGATGAGGACAGCCTCCACAGCAACAGCCTCCGACGCATGGCCAAGGTAGGCTACTGGTGTGTGTGGGTGGGTGGGTGCCTGTGTGTGCAATTGTGCATGCGACATTGACGAGGATAACCTCTGCAGTGACAGCCAAGGTGGGCTACTTATCCTCGGCCGGAGCTGTCCGACCTCTCACCACTTCCTCTAGGGATTGACCTGCGAGACGTTTGTCTGTGTCTCTTGTCTAGGGTTTCAAAGGGAGGGTATATTACTGGAAACTTTAGAAGTTTACCAGTAAACTACCAGAATTTTGGTATCTTTCACCCTTTTGGGGTACTTCAGATTATCACAGGTGTCTGTAATTATCTCTGTCCCTCTGTGTGGCCTATCACATGTAAAATATAGGAAATAATTCAATAAGATGATAGAATGACAAAGCTGTAAAACATTATCCTAAATATAAACCATCAACTTAGTAAATACCATTGGTATTTAACATGAGTGTTTCAGCATGAAATATCCTTTTTATATATACTTTTTTACACACTTTTAGTTATTTACTATGTCAACATTTGTTGTTAATGTTTTGCCACCAAACTGGTGGCAGTTGTAAAAAATGTCAATAGTTGGAGGAGTTGCAGAGTCCATTGAAAATAATGCCATTGCTGAGTAATGTTTTTTTTTCATTACTTAGGCTATTTTCTCCATATGGACACAGATATAAAAAATGAATACTATATTTGAATACATTTTTTAAAAAGATATTCAAGTATAAATGACCAAAGTTATGTTAGACTGCCATAGATGTTATGTTAATTATCAAAAAGACTGAGGGTTCCGGTAACTTTGGTAAACTACCGGTAACTTTGATAAACTACCGGTAGCTTTGCAACCCTAGTCCTGTCACTAACCTCTGGGCCTGCCTGGATGTAGTCCTATATATTTCACTGTCACTCCTCCTCAACTCCATCTCCCGCTCTCAAATCCACTTGGCATAAGACTTCTGTCACTCACTCCCCCATTGTCCCTCAACTCCATCAGGGCAAAAGAGTATCCTCTTTGTCTGAATCTTCTGTGTTGACTTAGCCAAGTTATAACACTTTTATAGCACTGATATTGTTCAAGGGTTGCGTTCAACTCTGAAATCGCTCATGAAAGATATAGGGCTAAAGCCAGGGACTATACCAAGTGAGCCTCCTAACGGTGCCATACGAACACTAGAGGTAGCCATGGAGAGAGAGAGAGAGAGGACGAGAGAGCCGACGGTACCAACTCTCTTTCAAGACTGTACTACTGTTTTGAGAGAGAAGGCTGACTGACTGACTGACTGTAGGATAGAGGTAGAGAGCCCTCTAAAACGAGACACTTAATTGAAGTCGGGGAATCACCTTTATTCTTGGTTCTTTCATGATATCGCTCAATAACAAGCAGTGCCCATGAACAGATTAGATGGAGTCCATGGATCGAAGACATCTTTTAACATTGATACTCTATGTTTAACGAAAGCCATGGATGAGAATGCCATACTAGGGTTGACATGGTTTGATCAATATGGTAATCAGGGGTAAAGCCAGCTGTCTACAGGAGCAGTGAGCTCTGGGATGCCCTTGGCCCTGGTGTAACTTACTCTGATGATGTCCTGTCCTACAGACGGGACTGTAGCTCAGAGTCTCTGTTTGTGTTCGGCTCCGGATCGGCTTTCATATAGAGGCAGCCCAGGTGTGCACTAAGACTGGGACACCTGGTTGCATTGCTAATTAGTCTGGCCTTGTGTCTGCCTGCATACCTCAAGCTTTCGGTCATCGAAGCCTGATTAGCACTGGCAAGACCTACTGTGGTTGGCTTCATAGTGAAGTATCACTTACTCCATATTGGGGTTGCCTCGGTCCACTTGCTGCTTTCACCCAGGGCTAGCTGCACTCCACTCCTCCTCTCAAACTGTACGAGTGCCACGTTGCTCTCAAAAGTAGGGTTGTCTATCCAATCCTGCTATTGCAGTATTGTCCAAGCCATTGCCCAATGTATATGTGGTTGAATTGAATGTAGCTTAGAAAAGGTCAACACTCCAATTTCCCAGCTATGGATCAATAAAGTTTATTCAATTCAACTCTCGTTCTTTTCCTCAGAAATCGAAGCAGCGTCTGTCAAAGGAGCTGTCGGACTGTGTGGTTTACTGCAAGAGTGTCCACTTCAGCAGCTTCAAGCACTCCCGCATTCACTCCAAGTTCTACGAGATATCCTCCTTCACAGAGTCCAAAGCCCGCAAACACTTGAGAGAGGCAGGTGGGGCCTGAATCTCTACTGTAGCTCACGACATCATCAGTCAGGATCAACCAGTCACTTACTCACTCAGGACAATTTGTGTCGTTCTGTTTGGACCACAAAACAGAAGCCAAAAGTTGTTGATTTACTAAAAGGAAATGTTGCCTGATTAGTGAGATTTAGTCAGTTATTAAGTAAGGGCCGTAAACAGAGGCAGAATGACTAGAAGACACAGTGCTTTGTATGTGTACTGTTCAATTGCATGGTTCCTCAAGCTCATCTCATGTATGGTTTAACTGCCTTTCTCTTCCAGGGGCAGAGTTTGTGCATCACAATGCCAGGCAACTGACCAGGGTTTATCCCAGTGGCCTCAGAACAGACTCCTCCAACTTCAACCCACAGGAAATGTGGAACACAGGGACTCAAATAGGTGAGGGGCGTTTTAGGTCGTTCTAAGGCACGACACAATGATTAAACAAAATATCAATTTCCATTTTTCCAAACATGACTTTGTGAAGCTAGTTAAGCTTATACTTCTGTTCGGATCAGTTGGTTAATTTCTCTGTTTTCCTTGCTTCCTCAGTTGCGTTGAATTTCCAGACGGCAGGGGTTGAGATGGACCTCAACGATGGACTGTTTAGTCAAAATGGCCGCTGTGGCTACGTCCTCAAACCTGACTTCATGAGGATGTCAGAGAGGAGTTTCGATCCGGAGGTTCCAATTAACCGGGAAGGCTACCGACCCCTCAGTCTCTGCATTCAGGTACAAATAACAAACTGAGACCTACCTAAGACACAACCTGAGCCACAACAGAAAAACGACAGAAACCAAGTGGAACGCTAACCTTCCGATCTGACCTAAAGTGCTCTCATTGTGTGTGTATATATTTGTGTGTGTTTTCAAGGTGATCAGTGGACAGCAGCTTCCCAAAGTGAATATCAAGGAGAGCTCCGTTGTGGACCCGTTTGTGAGAGTGGAGATCCATGGAGTTCCTCTAGACCAGGCCAAGCAGGAGACCAGATACATAGACAACAATGGTAATATACACACCCATTAAATCCCAATCACATAAATGCTTACAAGGTGACTTTTTACAGAAATGTTGATACATTAAAGCAGTATAGTACAGTATTATATTCTATTATTTGATATATTTATGAATTGTGTTTGCACAGGATTCAATCCAGTGTGGTATGACACTTTGCGGTTCACCATCCATGCGCCTGAACTGGCCCTGGTACGCTTTGTGGTGGAGGACTACGACAAGGCGTCAAGGAATGATTTTGTCGGACAGTATAGCTTGCCTTTCTCATGTATTCAGCAAGGTGAGGCTCATCCATGTATTTAAGCGTTTCATACAAACTCATGATATAACCTCCTAATATGACAGTCACATGTAATGGCATTTAATACGATGGGATGAATGGTCTCCTACAGCTGTTTTACTCCCTTTTCCAGGATACCGTCACATCCACCTCCTGTCAAAGGACGGAACCAGTATTCCTCCCGCCTCCTTATTTGTACATGTTAGAATCACTAACCTTGTATGAGCTGAACACTAGAGATTCCAGTCGCTGCTTACCTCCCTGGCATTTACAAGACTTGTAGATGGAACAGGTGGAAGACGCTGACGGTGAAAGACACAGAAGGTGGAAGACTCGACTAAAGGAGAACAAACCATCATAGTTTCCCCAGGCAGTTTTGACATTCAAGAGCTAGTTTCACAAACTATGTAATGAATAGTTCCTGTAACTACTTCCTCAAAATAGTATGTAATGTTGTGCATATACTAAGCCAAATGTTTTTTTGTAGTTATTAATGTACTTTTAGAAAGTATGATTGGTGTGGTTTTCACTTGTGATCTTACAATTCTATATTTATAGTGTGTATTCCCAATCTGATGTATTACTGAAGAACTGGCTCTGGGATGATTCTGTTTTTCCAACTCTATTTCATCACATGCTAGTCAACTACACAACTGTACTTGAGATTATTTTTTTGTTTTGTTGCAATGACACTGTATGTAGCGGAGAAGTGTGCCTCCACTGGTCAAGAGTAATGACACATTTCAACATAATTTAAGTCGGTCATCTTATCCACATCACAGTATTTTCGATGAACCAAGCTCCTCAAGAACGTAACATTGATGACACTGTTTAGTTAGTTGCCTAGGCTTACTGCATGACATATTTCCTCCCTCTTTTGCCTATTGGCAAGTTTTGGTTTAAAATGGGTTATGACGCCAATGAAACCTAATATACTCCAGTCTCTCTCTCTCTCTCTCTCATATTATCATTTCCATGAACAATTCGTTTAGTATAAACAGCAATAACAGCGGGATAAAAAAAATGCCTCAACTTGTGTCATCAGTTTTGGATCATTTTATAGAAGATGTAAATATTTGCTGCTGGGTTAATCGTTGTATATTTTTGTACACACACTGTGTGTGTTCGTGATGTATAGCAGGGGTCTCCAACCCTATTCCTAGAGAGCTTACCCTACTGTAGATTTTTTTGCTCCAATCCCAGTTGTAACTAACAATCAGCTTTATCAACCAACTAATTATTAGAATCAGCTGTGCTAGATTATGGTTTGGAGTGAAAATCTACAGGACGCTCGCTTTCCAGGAACAGGGTTGGAGATCCCTGATGCATAGCCTATTGTATTGTGTTATAGCATACCTATGAACTCTTTTGTATTATTGGCCAGTTCAGACTTCATAGACCTATATTATTTGTATATGTATTTAACTATGTATGCATGTTTCTACAGTATTTAGTTATTTGCCATATCCATTTGCAAATAAAGATGATTTTCAATTATCTAAAGAGTTCAGAGACTGGTGAGATTCGATTATGGATGTATATATATACAAAGATGACATACATATGAAATTTTATCATCTTAATAATTTAGATACACGGTCGTGATTTACTTCACCCATTTTGTTTTCTTGTAGGCCTATTTTTTTTTTTGCCCACTCCATCAGTCACTGCGGGACTTTGTGAGGAAGAGGCGGAAATATAGTTTGCACACAATTGTTCCCCCCGGTCACATATCACAGAGACGCACATTTTGTTGTCAAAAGATTTTCCACGTTGTTAGCTAGCTCGAGCATGAATGTGGCTTCGGAGACAGATCGTATCTTTATTGAACTCAGTAACTAAAAGGCAGTATGGTTGGAAAGATAAAGCGGGTCCGTGAAAAGCTTCATCAGGCTGCGGTTAAACTTGACAGTCCACCGTCCGGTGGCGCAAGATCCACAGATTTAGAAAAGGCACCGATTCCAAGTGGTTCATTCATCTTTGATGTAAACAAAACAAACAATGCACAGTTGCACATAAAGAAGGATGAAAACGCGAAGGTATTTTATCAACACATAATTTAACGTTCGCTTGCCAACTGCGTCTCTTCTAGATGGTTTCGCTAACGTTGGAGCTAAAACTATTGTTAGAACAGTTAACGTTAGCTAGCTAACAGTTATCTATTTCACTAGCTAGCTAGGATCATAATGTATACATGTTCATGGGATCAACCTAGCTGACTATAGAGAAATGACTTTGAAGTGTGTTTTTTCCCCCTCCAATAGATTTATGTTGGGTGTCAATGTGGATGTTCTCTTCCAACAGACCCCACTGATTTCCTTTCCAAGTGGAATCTTTGCTGGCACACAAATCAGCCCTGAAGCCCTTGTGCAAACTCTGAAGTTTGAAGAACCATCCAATGACACTGTTACACCTGCACAGAAAGGTAAAGACACTTTGATTGTCAAACCAAATATTTAGCTACTTAATCAGTGGAAATCTGCACGAGAGTACTTCTCTGTGTGTCTCAACAACGAACCGTATTCTACCTTCAAGTACATGCATTTCATTTTCGTGACGTTTTAGCTCCCCCAAACGTCCAGGAGACATTGTTTATTTCCAGCAACATCAACCAGGCACATAGTATTTTTCTGAACACAATATGTTATTCTCTTCTACCACAAGAGGGCAGAAAATACAAAGGAATCACTCGACGGCAAGTGACTTGTGATGTGACGATGGCAACAGCTCAGTCTATGCAGTATATTGCTTAGCGATGGCAACAGCTCAGTCTATGCAGTATATTGCTTAGCATTGGTATAACATTTGTAATGAAGAAAAGTAAGTAGGATGTTAATCTATAGATAAGAAACGATGCGCCCGCCA
This sequence comes from Oncorhynchus kisutch, assembly GCF_002021735.2. NCBI lineage: Eukaryota > Metazoa > Chordata > Actinopteri > Salmoniformes > Salmonidae > Oncorhynchus > Oncorhynchus kisutch. The sequence continues at coordinate 12,078,093 of NC_034178.2, read as the reverse complement.
ACCTCTTCCCTCTTGAGACCTAGGCTCTTTTTGAATAAGCTCAAGCTCAATGTAAGTCAGTCAGAGCAGCTTACTTCAGCTGCAGTGGCAGAGCTGCAGCAAGAAGCCCGTCTTCTTTGTTAGACAACAGAGGACTGGTTCTATTAATAGCCGCTCTGCAGCATAAATGGTTAATGCACGAAATCAAGGTTCTGTTCAGTCGCCTGCATCAGTGTTCCTCCCAGACTAGATGAGTCGTGGCACCACTGACGGACACAGAGGAGGCTGGTGCTGCAGGGTGTAGTTCTCTTGGTCGGGTACCTCGCTGCGGCCCCATGGGAAAGCATCAGGTGTTCCTGTCCCTTGTGTATTACAGTGTAGCAGTGATTATGTCGATACACAGCGTGTAGTAGTCTGCTCTGACTCTTTGTCAGAAAGACTGTCAGAGAGCTGCGTTGAGTGTCACTTTTACTGTTTGTCTTTCTCATCAAGGTTGTTCCAATGTCTTGTCTCTTGCTTGTTTAGGCTTTTGTCTGTAGTGCATGGTGGGAGGGGTGTTCAGGGGTGCCCGGTCCCTGGCTGGCTGGCTCGATCTCTGGAGATGGTGTCTGGCTGTTCCCTGTAGCTAGTGAGCAAGGATTTAAATAGCTTCCGTTTCTGCATTCTGCTGTTTCTTTCCTCTTCTTGCTCTCTTACTCGCTTGCAGACGCACACACACTGCTAACGAGTACTCAGTCTTCAGCCTTTTCTTGCGTCAAAACTAACAGGGTGTGTTAATACATTGGATGTGTGTGATCTAATAACGACGGGTATATTTAGCTATGTCTATTGATTAGGCTAACTAATTAAAGCAAGTGATTTCCTGGCTGATGACAAGTGTATGAGATAATACATTTAAAAAAAGGACAGGGCAATGAGATGCAGTATTCCATCTGTTGCCATGGTGAAATGTTTGTCAGCGTGCTCTTGTTTTCCCAAAACAGTGTCTGTATATTGGCCTCTTTGTGAAATGGTAACTAGGTTCTGGAAAGCAAAATCTAATTTGACACTACATTAGTGGGAAAGGAAAATTGAGGCGATATAAGTAAGGGTTCATTAAGAATGCTGCATTTCATTCCTGTCCATGGAAATGGTATGAATTGGATTTTTTCCCATCTCATCTAAGCAGACAGACATTGAGAACTGTAGGCTCTTCTAGCTGTGAAAGCTGCTGTGATTAAAGCACTGCCTCCTTCTACACATTAACAATGAGGGAATGGAAGGGCGCCGGCGTAATAGAGAGCAATTATTTTAGCCTACAGCTTATCACTTCAGCTAAACGCTGTCACGTTGTCGTGTTAATAGGGGTTTTTCACCTGAAGGATCCCAAATTCACTTTCACTGACTCTACTACATTAATATTACATTTATTTTGGTTCTTCTTTGCGATCACCCTGTCCTCAGCGGTGTCTCTCTGCCCACAGGGATTAAAGCCCCTCTGGTTTCTGTTTGGGCATCTGTCCAGCTATCCACTCTACTTTGCTATGCTGTTAATTATAAAATACTCTGTTCTCTCTGCCGGAGCAGAAAGAAGCAAGCAAATGCTGTGTGTGTGTCATGTCTTTTCATCCGTTGCCTGTTGTAGGTCCCCCTGGGGGCTTGTATCCGAGCAGATATAAACTCTTATCTGCCACTTTTAATTCGATTGATTTAATTAGTATTATTATGCACACTTACTGTTGGTGCTTGGCATATTTGTTGGCACTTTGTGTGTGCATGTTTGTGCGTGCCTTTTGCCTAGTTAAATAAAGGTTAGATACTTATTTATTTATTTTTTACATTTCCCATCCTGACTTTCAGTCTCTGCAGTTGATTTTCTTTTAGGCCTATTCATAGTCTTCACCAGGGCTCTACGCTGACATTTAAAAAATATATATTTTACAAGGAGCATGTGTACACCTAAGTTATACAATTTAGGAACACAATTCAAAATATTTAAGGCAACAAGCTGTTTTCTTTGTAGTAATGGTGCAAGCATGAATCTGCCAGGACGCCAGGTCGCACAGCAAAATATTTAGGCTCATATGCGAGTAAAACGGTCGCACTGTAGAGCCCTGTTCACTTCCATGTATTCTGTGCTACGTGCATCTTGAACAGAACAATCTCTGTTTCAAAGAGCAGAACTCCTTGCTGCCATACCACGGCGTGATGTTAAAAGCGATGAATGCGGCAGTTGATCATTCAGTGACCACCACTGTTTTGACAAAGAGCGCTCTTTGCACTTTTTAATAGGGGATATCAGTATCTGAGCCAGGACCCGGTGAAACCACCTCTTTATCTTGTTGTCAGCGCCCCAAAGGCACTACCCCTCCTCTCCTCCACCTAACAGAGAGCTGCCTGTCAATTAAGCCAGAGAAAAGGTGGAAAGCGGAGAGGCTAAGCGGGGGCAAACCCAAGCAGGAAAGGAAATATGGAATTCTCCCAATCACTCACAATAAAGCCTAATCAAGTTTCACGTTTTTGTCACGTGCACTAGTACAGTGAAATGCCTTTTCTTGCGATCTCATCGGTGCTATCTATTTCACTGTGTGCTGAGAACCCAATCCTCTCTGGGGGAACAGAGAGGGAGGTGGGAGGTGGTAAGTAAGGCTTTCTTATGCCACCACAAACGGCCCCAGGTCGGGTCGGGCTTCACCCATCAGCAGTTCAGGACCAGGGCTGTCAGGGACGGGGATGCAGCAGTAGTAGCGATGCCTATCTGGCCCCTGTACTTCTGCTGCTACAGCAGGACAACACATTTGTTGTCGACACTGCGGTGGCAGATTAAAGATTGGACCAGGCAGGAAGGAACTGGCCTGTGATGAAAGTTGGTGTGTGTGTTGCTGCTGGAAGATTTGTATCTGAGCCTGGGCTGACGATGCACGTAGAAATGAAAAGAGAGCGATGAAAATACTTTCGCAGGGTTTGATAGTTTATTTTTACGCCACCATGTTTTGGCTTGAGATAAACTCTGTGATATTGAAGCAGTTTCCAATATAAGGTTAGAGATTTTCGGCAAATTATTAATTTATTAGTTGCAGTGATATACCCCGGGGGTTAAGAATGACCCTGATTTGTGATGTGGGGGCTGGGTCTTGTCCTGACTCATCAATCGCCATGGCAGCAACAGCAGTGTAGGTGGCTGGGAATTGGTGAGGTCATCCTGTCAGCGAGAAGGGAGTCAGTAACTTCATTACTTCACATTAATAGGTTGTGGTTAGGTGTGGCCCAGTTTGTAGAGCATGGCGCTTGGACCACCAATTATCGTTGGTTCCATTCCCGCTGGGGCCTCCCATATGGAAAATATATGCAAACCTGACTGTAAGTCACTGGATAAAAACATCTGCTAAATGGCATATATACAGTATATGAGGTTAGTTGGAGTCAGTGTCACACTGTGTCTTTCGTAGTAGTGATGGGGGGGAAAAAATCGATACAGTTACATATCGCATGTGTATATTATTTTGGATGATATTGTATCGATACTTTGACTCGAAAGTATCAATTTTGAAAACTATTGTGCTAAGTAGAGTTACCCACATGAAAAAATACTATAGTATACTATGGTATAAATTAGAGGTCAACCGATTATGATTTTTCAATGCCGATACCGATTTATTGTAGGACCAAAAAAGCCGATACCCATTAATCTGACGATTTTTTAAAAATGTGTATTTGTAATAATGACAATTACAACAATACTGAATTAACACTTATTTTAACTTAATATAATACATCAATAAAATCAATTTAGCCTCAAGTAGATAATGAAATATTTTTTATTTGGTTTTAATAATGCAAAAACAAGTGTTTGGAGAAGAAAGTATAAGTGCAATATGTGCTATGTAAGAAAGCTAATGTTTCAGTTCCTTGCTCAGAACATGAGAACATATGAAAGCTGGTGGTTCCTTTTAACATGAGTCTTCAATATTCCCAGGTAAGAAGTTTTAGGTTGTAGTTATTATAGGACTATTTCCCTCTATACCATTTGCATTTCATTAACCTTTGACTATTGGATGTTCTTATAGGCACTTTAGTATTGCCAGTGTAACAGTATAGCTTCCGTCCCTCTCCTCGCTCCTCCCTGGGCTCGAACCAGCAACACGACGACAACAGCCACCACATCGAAGCAGCGTTACCCATGCAGAGCAAGGGGAACAACCACTCCAAGGCTTAGAGTGAGTGAAGTTTGAAACGCTATTAGCGCACGCTAACTAGCCAGCCATTTCACTTCGGGTTACACCAGCCTCAACTCGGGAGTTAATAGGTTTGCAGTCATAAACAGCGCAATGCTTGATGCACAACAAAGAGCTGCTGGCAAAACGCACAAAAGTGCTGTTTGAATGAATGTTTACGCGCCTGCTTCTGCCTACCACCGCTCAGTCAGATACTTAGATACTTGTATGCTTGTATGCTCAGTCAGATTATATGCAACACAGGACACGCTAGATAATATCTAGTAATATCATCATCCATGTGTAGTTAACTAGTGATTATGATTGATTGTTTTTTATAAGACAAGTTTAATGGTAGCTAGCAACTTACCTTGGCTTACTGCATTTGCGTAACAGGCAGTCTCCTTGTAGAGTGCAACAAGAGAGAGGCAGGTCGTTATTGAGTTGGACTAGTTAACTGTAAGGTTGCAAGATTGGATCCCCGAGCTGACAAGGTGAAAATCTGTCTTTCTGCCTCTGAACGAGGCAGTTAACCCACCGTTCCTAGGCCGTCATTGAAAATAAGAATGTGTTCTTAACTGACTTGCCTAGTTAAAGGTATATTTAAAAATAATAATAATAATAATATTTTTTTTTTAATCGTCAAAGCGGCCGATTTAAAAAAAAAAATAAAAAAAATAATGTTCCATTATTTATTTGAGGCTAAATTGATTTTATTGATGTATTATATTAAGTTAGAATAAGTGTTAATTCAGTATTGTTGTAATTGTCATTATTACAAATACATTTTTAAAAATCGGCCGATTAATCAGTAGCGGCTTTTTTGGTCCTCCAATAATCGGTATAGGTGTTGAAAAATAATAATCGGTCGACCTCTACTTTCAACCTTGTAGCTAGGGCAGCAGGACAGAGTGGAAAGCAGGCCAATGCAGCAGCACACTCACCCAGCATGAGCACTTTTAACCATGTTAGCTGGAGCATAACTCCCATATGGAGGACATTACCTCAATGTAGATTATTTCTCAAAGTGAATCATTCCACTTGGCATAATTTCAATGTTGAATACTATTGTGAAAGCTATTATTGGGACAGTCCATACCAGTGTTGGGGTCCATTTCAATTCAGGAAGTATGCTGAAACCACAATTCAAATTTTTCCCAGTGCGTTTCAATGAAAAAAAATTGATCTGAATTTGCTTTACTTTCGAAATTGACTGGAAATGAAATTGACCCCAACCCTGGTCCCATACCATAATGGATGTTTGCATAATGAGAGAAGCTGTAGGATGTTTTTAATAGCAGTGGATAGGCGAGGAGGAGGCAGGGGAATGACAAACAAACACTATGAATTCTCTCACTTGTGACTTACTCCCACTGTCCCACACTGACAGTTTCATTGCCGCAGAATGATATTAGCTACGACCACACAACCCAGACATCCCTGCCAGCTCCCCCTGCCAACCGCGCTGCCCACTCCTTTCCTTTAGTTATTTTCCCTTCCTGCTATCGTTAGTGGAGAGTCATTCCCCAACAAATGTAGGCTGAAGAATTGATTTGCCTCTACAGCGTGGGCACTGTGTATTGTATTATCATAACATGATTGGAAATAGTTCTTTCCTGCCTTTCCTCCTCACTTTTGTTGATAAGTCAAATCCATTTCTAACACATTAAAGTACCTATTCAAATACATTCTACAAGGAAGCTAGATTCAGACATGGACTGGCACAGTACAGATGATTTAATAGTTATTAGGTGGGTTCTTATGTCCCCCCCCCCCCCCCCCCCCCCCGAGACACCCTCTGAGAGTGGGGTCATGGCCAGTAACATAGTAGCTTAGTAGCTACACTCAACCCAGTACAGTGATTAGGACCCCAAGGCCAATTCCAGCACACTCGCACATTCCCATGTGCTTTTAATGTCTTTCTGTTGTACCAAATATCTGTTTTTCGAAATGCTACGTGAGAACTGTTTTCAAAGCTTACGTTTCAACTGGAAGTACCTTAAAGCTGGAATCATTAATTGCTACTTCCATTTTTGGACTTGATATAATTAATGACATACCCCGTTGAAGAATATAACTTATGCATGCCTTGTGAGCTTAGTTCAACGATCATACCCAAAAAATATAAGCTTGTTTACTCCAATGTTTGTAAAGAGTGCAAATGTAAACAAACACTGGATTGCCTGAAAACATGGTTAAAACAAACCAAGAAAAATGATCATGGATCGTCAGGCCTTGCATCCCTAGCTCCGTCTATGAATTTGAGAGTGGTCACATTTTCTCCAGGCCCATCCCTCAGCGTTTTACAAAAACAGAGGCGGGGTGCAACCCATGTCACTGCCTCGTACCACCTGTCCGTAGGCTATATCCAACATTTAACAGAAGCTCATCTGCGTCATTAAATGAGATGCTATTGATCGGGGAGGTGAAGGGAGTGGTGCCCCATTAAACAACATCTCCAGGCTCTCCGTCTCTGCTCTGCACAACGCTGTAACCTCAAGCTGCCGTTCAATGATTGGACGTTTCTAATTGAACACTAATGATAGATACGACATCTACAATGTCATGGTAACGATGACGACGTGATTCATCTGAAAAGGTCTGGATGAATAGACCTAGTTATTGATCCATCGTCGTGGTTATTGTCATTGGCAGACGAAAACAACATCTATCAAAACGAAACAGATCTCCTTTGTTCAGATTGACAGGAATAACATATTGTCGCTGAATAGGCAACCACAAAAGTGCTGTACGACCCCTCTTAAAATGAGATCCCAGGGTACAATGTCGCCTTTTCGGAGATGATGCATTGTGGCACTGTGTGTTGACATAAGGAACATGAGAGTAAGAAAGGTCTCTACTAGAGATGTTGCGGCGTGCAGCATTTGGGTCCCATTGAGTTCCACTTTACCGATCTCTCAGACATGTCAGTCAAGGACTGCGGCGTTGCTAATTACAAAGCCAATTCCATCAGTAGGCTCTTAGCTACAGTGGGGCAAAAAAGTATTTAGTCAGCCACCAATTGTGCAAGTTCTCCCACTTAAAAAGATGAGAGGCCTGTAATTTTAAGTATTTGGTCAATAACAAAGGTTTCTCAATACTTTGTTATACCCTTTGTTGGCAATGACAGAGGTCAAACGTTTTCTGTAAGTCTTCACAAGGTTTTCACACACTGTCCCTGGCGGCGTAGTGTGTTACTGATGGTAGGCTTTGTTACTTTGGTCCCAGCTCTCTGCAGGTCATTCACTAGGTCCCCCCGTGTGGTTCTGGGATTTTTGCTCACCGTTCTTGTGATCATTTTGACCCCACGGGGTCAGATCGAGGGAGTGATCATTTTGACCCCACGGGGCCAGATCGAGGGAGATTATCAGTGGTCTTGTATGTCTTCCATTTCCTAATAATTGCTCCCACAGTTGATTTCTTCAAACCAAGCTGCTTACCTATTGCAGATTCAGTCTTCCCAGCCTGGTGCAGGTCTACAATTTTGTTTCTGATGTCCTTTGACAGCTCTTTGGTCTTGGCCATAGTGGGGTTTGGAGTGTGACTGTTTGAGGTTGTGGACAGGTGTCTTTTATACTAATAACAAGTTCAAACAGGTGCCATTAATACAGGTAACGAGTGGAGGACAGAGGAGCCTCTTAAAGAAGAAGTTACAGATCTGTGAGAGCCAGAAATCTTGCTTGTTTGTAGGTGACCAAATACTTGTTTTACACCATATTTTGTAGAATTTTTAATAAATTTATTTGCAATGTGATTTTCTGGATTTTTTCCCCCTCATTTTGTCTGTCATAGTTGAAGTGTAACTATGGTGAAAATTACAGGCCTCTCAACTTTTTAAGTGGGAGAACTTGCACAATTGGTGGCTGACTAAATACTTTTTTGCCCCACTGTATATACAGTTGAAGTCGGAAGTTTACATACACCTTAGCCAAATACATTTAAACTCAGTTTTTCACAATTCCTGATATTTAATCCTAGTACAAATTCCCTTATTTTAAGAATGTGAAATTTCAGAATAATAGTAGAGACCATTCTTTTTTACATCTTTTATTTATTTCATCACATCCCCAGTGGGTCAGAAGTTTGCATACACTCAATTAGTATTTGGTAGCATTGCCTTTAAATTGTTTAACTTGGGTCAAATGTTTCGGGTATCCTTCCACAAGCTTTCCACAATAAGTTGGGTGAATTTTGGCCCATTCCTCCTGGCAGAGCTGGTGTAACTGAGTCAGGTTTCTAGGCCTCCTTGCTCACACACGCTTTTTCAGTTCTACCCACAGATTTTCTATAGGATTGAGGTCAGTGCTTTGTGATGGCCACTCCTATACCAATGATTTTGTTTTCCTTAAGCCATTTTGCTGCAACTTTGGAAGTATACCTGGGTTCATTTGTCCATTTGGAATACCCATTTGCAACCAACCTTCAACTTCCTGACTGATGTCTTGAGATGTTGCTTCAATATATCCACTTAATTTTCCTTTCCTCATGAAGCCATCAATTTTGTGACGTGCACCAGTCCCTACAGCAAAGCATCCCACAACATGATGCTGCCACCCCAGTGCTTCACGGTTGGGATGGTGTTCTTTGGCTTGCAAGCCTCCCCCTTTTTCCTCCAAACATAACGACGGTCATTATGGCCAAACATTTCTATTTTGCAAACCGTAGTCTGGCTTTTTTATGGTGGTTTTGGAGCAGTGGCTTCTTCCTTGCTGAGTGACCTTTCAGGTTATGTCGATATGACTCGTTTTACTGTGGATATAGATACTTTTGTACCTGTTTCCTCCAGCATCTTCACAAGGTCCTTTGCTGTTGTTCTGGGATTGATTTGCACTTTTCGCACCAAAGTACGTTCATCTCTAGGAGACAGAACGTGTCTCCTTCCTGAGCGGTATGACGGCTGTGTGGTCCCATGGTGTTTATACTTGCGTACTATTGTTTTGTACAGATGAATGTGGTACCCTCATGCGTTTGGAAATTGCTCTCAAGGATGAACCAGACTTGTGGAGGTCTACAATTTTTTTCTGGGATCTTGGCTGATTTCTTTAGATTTTCCTACGATGTCAAGCAAAGAGGCACTGAGTTTGAAGGTAGGCCTTGAAATACATCCACAGGTACACCTCCAATTGATTCAAATGATGTCAATTAGCCTATCAGAAGCTTCTAAAGCCATGACATCATTGTCTGGAATTTTCCAGGCTTTTTAAAGGCACATTCAACTTAGTGTATGCAAAGTTCTGACACACTTGAATTGGGATTTAAGTGAAATAATCTGTCTGTAAACAATTGTTGGAAAAATTATTTGCGTCATGCACAAAGTAGATGTTCTATTCAACTTGCCACATCTACAGTTTGTTAACACGATATTTGTAGAGTGGTTGAAAAACGAGTTTTAATGACTCCAACCTAAGTGTATGTGAACTTCCGACTTCAACTGTATAGGGCCAGGCTGCAACACGGACACTTCATTTTCCCAAAGTCACGGAGCAGCGCATCGATCCTGTTTCTCTCTCTTTCGTCAACAGAGCGTGAAATCACAGGGATGGATTCAAAAAGAAAAAAAGCACACCACAAAATACTGTCACCTGCCCTGTCAGATATCAAGGTCATGTTTTGTGTTCAAAACAATTCAACCGTTGTACTGTAGTTTTAAATGAGTGATTTGCTTTTCTTTACCAACTCCATCTCATTTTCTCTCTCTCAAATGTGTACATTTTCCACTAGACACTCCAGTGATATGGTAGACAGTGACCATATGCGTACTGCCCAGCATCTGTTCTTTGTCATTGCGCTACAGGAAGCAACTGTCTGTGTGATAACCTCTGCTCTTATCGCCCAGTGTCAGTGATAGCGCTTTCTTTGTCAGGAAGGGCAGAGATGGGAACAAATGCTCACACACACACACACACACACACACACACACACACCACTGGGGCTACCCTAAGCACAGGGGGCCCTCAACTTGCTTGTCCCAATTACTGAAAACATTCCATCCCAGGATGTTTTTCTAAAGAGGGGGAAATAGATAGATATAGTAGGTAGTGTTTTCTGTTCTCAACCCCCCCTCCCCTCCGACGGTATCTCTCCCCGTTCTCCATGCCTTTGAACCAGGAAAGACATGCCACATGTCCTCTTCTGCCATATCTTCTTCTGAGGTGCTCACAACAATACTGTGATTACTTTCTCCCGTTGAGCATAAAGTTTTACGGGCTTTTCTTTTTCCTGTCCAATCAAGCTCTCACTGGGAAATGTCAATTTTTATACCCCAAACTCAAATCTGTTATTATAATTCTATTCAACTGTGAATTATTTATTTTGCAATGGGAACATTTTTACTGGTTCCATTCATCTTGTGGAAAAAGACCTGGCACATTTCAATTTCCGAAGCATTTAAAGAGTTGCCACCCTTCCTTTATCGTTGATGAATTGATTTGAATGTTGGTGAATTGATTTGAATGTTGGTAAATTGAATTGGCTTTGAATGATATTTTCTATTGTTGATGATGACCTCTTCACATACATTGTGGGTACCCTCATGGGTATGTTTTCTCTTACTGAATGTGTGAAGTATCAGTGTAACATTGTGGATGCTCACTCACTCACTCACTGTCTATCTGTTCACAGCCCCGGAGGAGAAGAAGCAGCAGACGAAGAAAGAGAAGATGAAGGAGCGGCGAGACAGGTGGCTTAACAGTGAGTATTATCATAACGTAACATAGATCTGACTCGTACTGTTTCTCCTATTTGACTGGTCTGTGACCCACGGACACCTTTTCCTTGTCAGCAGGAGTAAGGCACCCTCAGAGTTACACACAATCGGGAACTTTATTGGCAGGAACGTATGTGACTAATGTGGTTCTGTACAAAGAGAGATGATGAATGAATATATTGTCTATAATAGGCATATCATGATAATGAATGGTTAAGCAGATACAAGAGCAATAATAATATGGGCCGAATAGTGGTACTCACGTCTGCCCACACACCATCACACATGTTCACTTGAAGAGAGACTGAGTAGGCTCTGAGCAGGCAAGAGGACTGTGTCTGGTTCCCTAGCAACCACCAGACGCTAGCAACCAGTGGCCTGGTCACAAAGGTCAATAGGATATTGGGGGGCCAGTTCATGACCCCTTGATCCCTGGCACTGTTTGGGGCCTGGGTGGAGTGAGCTTCATTAAGTGATAAGACTCACAGGCAGGGGACTCCGTAACAGATCAAATGTTATTTGTCACATGCTTCGTAAACAACGGGTGTAGACTAACAGTGAAATGCCTACTTATGGGCCCTTCCCAACAATGCAAAATAGAAATAGCGTAAGAAATTGAAATAAAATAGCACAAGGAAAAAATAGAAAAATTATTACTCAAAGAATAAATACACAATGAGTAACAATAACATGGCTATATACACAGGGTACCCAGTACAGAGTCAACGTGTTGGGGTACAAGGTCATTGAGGTAGATATGTGCATATAGGTAGGGATAAAGTGACTAGGTAACAGGATAGATAATAAACAGCAACAGCAGCTATGTGCTGAGTCAAGAGGTTTGTGCAAAAAGGATCAATGCAGATATTCCGGGTAGCAACTGGTTAACTATTTAACTAACAATTTAGCCGTCTTATAGCTTGGAGAGGGGTAGACTCTGTTCAGGGTACTTTTTGTTCCAGACATGGTGCATCGGTTCCGCTTGCTGTGGAGAACAGTCTGTGACTTTGGTGGCTGGAGTCTTTGACAGTTTCAACCTTCACGTTTTTGTCTTTCGACACTCCTTAATCCTGACATTGGGGCTCTCTCCCAAAAGAGTTTACGTTTATCAAATGTAGGATTATGCCTTTTTGTGTTCAAAAATCAAATGTTTAGATGCCTTCAGGACATAACGGCATTAGGTCGGTGCGATGAGGAGCTCCATCCCCACTGATCTCTCCTGAGAACCTGAGGTCTCTGCGCTGCGCCAGCCCGCGACAGAGCTAGCTGTGTCAATGTATTTACAACCCCTTTTTAAAGCTACAGTCTGGCATTTGTTAGCCAGCTAATCAGCAGCCCTCTGAAATGACCATTGAACAGATTCCCAGATCCCAGATTGCGCTTTTAACACCACCACCTACTTTTCTAGAATTGTGATCACTTAGTAACCCAATATGCTGATCCAATCAATTCTCTGTGTAACACAAGATGTCTCCTCTGTGCATATCATTAGGCTCTAATGATTCTTTTGACTCAGTCTGAAATTAGAGACAGGCTGCGAGCCTCAGACCTCTGCAGTTTTCGGAAATTAACAAGGAGAAAGAGAGAGAGAAAAATAAGATAATTGCTTTTCCGACGTAGACCAACTGTATTCCAGGAAGAGGCAGGGCTGTCTGTATCTGCAGCATGGCGGTCCTCTGGATCTGTACTGATGAGGATGTGCAAAATATGTGTTGACGAATAAGGGTTATTATTCCGACTGTATATTCCACAGAGGTGATTTAATGCCCCATGTGTTCCTTCTTTTAGCCTAAATAAGAGACGGAAGTGGCAATTCAATCAAGTATCTAGCTACAGTTCTACACAATCTGGAAATAGCCTAAGGATTAGCCTAAATGACTTGTCTGCTGAAAAATTATTCGCTGTTCATTTTAATACCTTCAACACGTCCTGTCTATGATCTGGTCGTATCCACCAAAGTCAGAATTGATACTTAAAGCCATAAAGTTTAATGCGCCTCAATTTTCACCTGTTCACAAACTGTACGTCTGTACCGATGACATCTGGTTTGAATATTCCTCCCTTGCTCTGATCACAGTATTTGTTCAAGTCTGTGGTGATGTCGGATTTAGTGTTTTGCCGCTGATATGGTCACAGTCAATTACATGGGCAAGTCTGCACATAAGAAACCGTAAGGCTCATAGTCATCATAACTCATGGCTGAAATGGATGGGATCAACACCACTCTATGATGAAAGCCAAAAGGCCCAAACCACAATGCTTTTAACCATATGTTTTCAATCTCAAGAGAAAGAGATTGTCCTCATACACTATATAGTATGTGCACACCCCTTCAAATGAGTGGATTTGGCTATTTCAGCCAAACCTGTTGCTGACCGGTGTATAAAATCAAGCACACAGCCATGCAATCTCCATAGACAAACATTGGCAGTAGAATGGCCTTACTGAAGAGCTCAGTGACTTTCAACTTGGCACCGTCATAGGATGCCACCTTTCCAACAAGTCAGTTCATCTAAATTTCTGCCCTGCTAGAACTGCCCTGGTCAACTGTAAATGCTGTTCTTGTGAAGTGGAAACATCTGGGAGCAACAAGTTCCAAACTACCTCTAGAAGCGACGTCCGCACAGTAACTTTTCATCGGGAGGTTCATGAACTGGGTTTCCATCCGAGCAGCCGCATACAAGCCTGCGCAATGCCAAGCGTCGCCTGGATTGGTGTAGTGCTCGCTACCATTGGACTCTGGAGCAGTAGAAATGCGTTCTCTTGAGTGATGAATCACGCTTCACAATCTGCCAGTCCGATGGACGAATCTAGGTTTGGCGGATGCCAGGAGAATGCTAACTCTGACTGCGAGCCAGGCCTAATTGTCCAACCTCAGTGCCCGACCTCTCTAATGCTCTTGTGATAAATGGTCCCCACAGCAATGTTCCAACATCTAGTGGAAAGCCTTCCCAGAAGAGTGGAGGCTGTTTTATAGCAGCAATGAGGGACCGACCCCATATTAAATGCCCATGATTTTGGAATGAGATGTTTCATGAGTAGGTGTCCACATACTTTTGTTCATGTAGTGTATAAATGCCACTCTACAAAGGGTTATAGGTAATCTTGGTAAGGCTTGTTGTGGAGGCACATCTTTGACATACAGTAAGTCTCTGCTGCTTGTGCCGTGATGGAAACATTGTAACCTTCCTGAAACATCAAACAAGAAAAGCGTCAATACAGGATTAAGATTGAATCCTACTACACCGGCTCTGATGCTCGTCGGATGTGGCAGTGCTTGAAAACTATTATGGACTACAAAGGGAAACCCAGGCGCAAGCTGCCCAGTGACGCGAGCCTACCAGACGAGCTAAATGCCTTTTATGCTCGCTTCGAGACAAGCAACACTGAAGCATGCATGAGAGCACCAGCTGTTCTGGATGACTGTGTGACAACGCTCTCGGTAGCCGATGTGAGTAAGGCCTTTAAACGGGTCAGAATTCAGATGGATTACCAGGACGTGTACTCAAAGCATGCGGGGACTAACTGGCATGTGTCTTCACTGACATTTTCAACCTCTTCCTGACTGAGTCTGTAATACCTACGTGTTTCAAGCAGACCACCATTGTCCTAGAGCCCAAAGAGGCGAAGGTAACCTGTCTAAATGATTACCGCCCCATACCACTCACGTCAGTAGCCATGAAGTGCTTTGAAAGGCTGGTTATGGCTCCCATCAACAGCATTCTCCCAGACACCCTAGACACACTCAAATCGAAGACTGCCCCAACAGATGACGATGAAACAGGCTATAGGGAGGAGGTCAGAGAACTAGCAGTGTGGTGCCAGGACAACAACCTCTTCCTCAATGTGAGCAAGACAAAGGAGCTGATCGTGGACTACAGGAAAAAGTGGGCCCAACTGGCCCCCATTAACATCGACGGGCCTGTAGTGGAGCGGGTCGAGAGTTTCAAGTTCCTTGGTATCCACATCGTCAACGAACTAGCATGGTCCAAACACACCAAGACAGTCGTGAAGAGGGCGCGACAATACCTTTTCCCCCTGCAGGAGACTGAAAGGATTTGGCATGGGTCCCCAGATCCTCAAAATGTTCTACAGCTGCATCATCGAGAGCATCCTGACCAGTTGCATCACCACCTGAAATGGCATCTGACTGACCATAAGGCGCTACAGAGGGTAGTGAGTACGGCCCAGTACATCACTGGGGCCAAGCTTCCTGTCATCCAGGACCTATATAATAGGCGGTGCCAGAGGAAAGACCATAAAATTGTCAGAGACTCCAGTCACCCAAGTCAAAGACTGTTTCTTTGCTACCACACGGCAAGCGGCACCAGAGCGCCAAGTCTAGAATTAAAAGGCTCCTCAACAGCTCTACCCCCAAGCCATAAGACTGCTGAACAATTAATCAAATGGCCACCGGACTATTACATTGACCCCCCCCCCCCCCCCCCCCTATTTCTTTTACACACTGCTGCTACTCACGGTTTATTATCTATGCGTAGTCACTTCACCCCTACCTACATGTACAAAAGACCTTAACTAACCTGTAGTTAGTTATTGTGCTACTTTTTATCATTTAAAAATATTTTTTTACTTCAGTATATTTTTACTTTAGTAAATATTTTGTTAACTATTCTTGAACTGCACTGTTGGTTAAGGGCTTGTAAGTAAGTATTTCACGGGGCTTGTAAGCATTTAAGGGCTTGTAAGCAAGCACTACACTTGTTGTATTTGGCGCATGTGGCATTTAAAGTTTGATTTGATTTAAATGCTTTTTTTGTGTGATATTTAGAGATCAGCTCCATCAAGCTGGCCAAGGAGCAACAAGTGGCCCAGGCTAAGAGGGCAGCCATGCCCGTTGTGGGTGACATGAGGCCGCTGGCAGACGCCCTGCCAGAACTCTGCCAGCTCATCCCCTCCACCACCAAGACCTCCAGAAAGGCCTCCAGAAAGAACCGTGTGTAAGTACATATCCCTGGGGAACAACCCCAACAATGCTATGATTTCACACCATCCTCTTTTTCCTCACACCCACTGACTGTTCTTACAGCTGTTGGTTTGTCTGGCAGGCCTTGTTTCATCCATGAAATGGGTCATAATTTTCTTTACCGTCATGGCATAGGTTCCATTTTTGTCACTCTGTCGTCTCCTCGCCCTGTCCAACCCTTTGTCTGCCTTTTGTCAAGTTGAGTTTATCCAAATGAATTTCAATCCTCTGTTTTAGGTCTTTCTTAGCATTTTTGTCACAGGAATACATGAGCTCATAATGTCCCAGTGTTTGGTTGGTCTCAGGGGCCCCTGGTAGCAGGGGCCAGCCCAGCAGCAGTGCTTCAGGACGCTGTCACTGGGTTTAATGAGCCATGTTACAGGAATGACCTGGATGGACATTCCCATATATTTTCCACACAGTACATTATGACAGAACCAGAGTGCCACAGCACACAATACTCCCCTACCTCTACAGTATGGCCTTCAGCACAGTTAGCCAGGCTTTAGTAAGTCTATTTGAGGCGTAGAGGACGGATGTGGCAGGGTTGCAAGATAATAAGTGAGCAATTGACTTCCGTTCAAAACAGAGGAAGAAGGAAGAGGACTGGGGTGTATTCATTAGCCGGATTCCATTGCAAAAATGTTGGTCTTTCACAAAGCCTTTCTATTAGACAAATGCAGGTAGGTCCCTCCCCGTTTCATTCCCTTTGGTTCCTAGAGTAAACGCTAAACACACCAAACGTTTTGCAATGGAATTCGACTAATGAATACACCAGTGGTGAGATTATGCCGTAAAATGCACTAAATAAGAGGGGAAGAAGTCGCCTCCCAACGGCGATCCTGCAAGTGAATGATGTCTGATCTCGTTCTGAGGACATTTCAATTGTGCATTATACCATTCCTCTTTGGTTTCTGGATGCTTCCAGGGTTATTTATTGCAGTCAAATTCAGCTCGGGAAAGCCTCAGTGGAGCTTGTTTATTGTAATGGGCAGTTTTTCAATCAGTCATAAATGTCTGTATGACTTAATGCCTTGGAGCCAATGCCTTGCTTTTGTTTTTTTTAATGTGCTACAGCTCTCTCTTTCCCTTTCTCTCTCTCTCGCTCTCTTTTTTTAATTTCTCTTTCTTTCTCTCTCGCTCCTTCCTGTCTGTTTCTATCTGTGTCCCTCTCCCTCTCTCTTCAGCTTAAAGATAAAGTAAGACAAGATGGGGGCTCAGCGGAGCACACACAGGCCTACCTCCTAATTGTAACGATCAGACTCAAAACAAAAAAAAAGCAATGCACCATATAGGTTGTATAAAAGGGCCCTTTAGACTGTTCCAATACATGTAATTAGCCTCGTGGCTCTTGCAAAGCCTTCCATCAGAGTCCATGGAGACACGGTTGCTAGGCAGTGGCGAGGTTAGCTCCCTTCTCACAAGTTAATTTTCCCAGGAGTCCGAAGTAGCAGGCGCTATAGAGAAGATCGAGAACAAGGCTCGGAGAAAGGTTATTTGCTGGTGAAAGGCAGTCTTTTGATGAAGACCAGGAGATGGATGTGGCAAATTGCCTTTGAACCCGTTTTTGACATGCCCGTTGTATATTCATACAAGGAAGTCACGTAAGGCTTAATACTGTTCTGTCGGGCTGACATATGGACGTATTTGAAGTGTGAAACAGGGATCCTAACATAAGCCAAAGGCCAGAGATGTCAGCAGTGACTATAAGTGTGTGTGTGAAGTGTGAACAAGACCGGCTTATGACCGCCAGCTGTGTGACACTGGAATTCCTCCCTGACTGAAGTTATAATTTTGGAATTCTCCATAGAGTAGATCAAACGGGACCAGGCAGATCATGTTAAAGGAATGGAACGTTTGTTCTTTTTCCATTCCGATGATTTTTGACCTGGCTCGTCGCGCTCTAGTGACTCTTAGACGGGCCGGGCGCCTCCAGGCTGACTTTGGTCGTCAGTTGAATGGTGTTTCCTCCAACACATTGGTGCAGTTGGTTTTCCGGGTTAAGCGGTCTGGTGTTGAGTGCGGTTTGGCAGGTCATGTTTCAGAAACAATTAATGAACATGCACCTGTGGAACGGTCGTTAAGACACTAACAGCTTACAGACAGTAGGCAAGTAGGTCACAGACCATAGTTATGAAAACTAAAGAGGCCTTTCTACTAACTCTGAATAACACCAGAAGAAAGATGCCCAGGGTTCCTGCTCATCTGCGTGAACGTGCCTTAGGCATGCTGCAAGGAGACATGAGGACTGCAGATGTGGCCAGGGTAATAAATTGCAATGTCCATACTGTGAGATGCCTAAGACAGTGCTACAGGGAGACAGGATGGACAGCCGATGGTCCTCGTAGTGGGAGACCACATAGAACAACACCTGCACAGGATCGGTACATCCGAACATCACACCTGCAGGACAGGTACAGGATGGCAACAACAACTGCCCGAGTTACACCTGGAATGCACAATCCCTCCATCAGTGCTCAGACTGTCCGCAATAGGCTGAGAGAGGCTGGACTGAGGGATTGTAAGCCTGTTGTAAGGCAGGTCCTCACCAGACATCACCGGCAACAACGTAGCCTATGGGCACAAACCCACCGTCGCTGGACCAGACAGGACTGGCAAAAAGTGCCCTTTGACGAGTCGCGGTTTTGTCTCACCAGGGGCGATGGTCGGATTTGCGTTTATCGTCGAAGGAATGAGTGTTACACCGAGGCCTGTACTCTGGAGCGGGATCGATTTGGAGGTGAAGGGTCCGTCATGGTCTGGGGCGGTGTGTCATAGCATCATCGGTCGCATCATCGGACTGAGCTTGTTGTCATTGCAGGCAATCTCAACGCTGTGCATTACAGGGAAGACATCCTCCTCCCTCATGTGGTACCCTTACTGCTCATCCTGACATAACCCTCCAGCATGACAATGCCACCAGCCATACTGTTCATTCTGTGCTTGATTTCCTGCAAGACAGGAATGTCAGTGTTCTGCCATGGAAAGCAAAGTGACCGGATCTCAATCCTATTGAGCACGTCTGGGACCTGTTGGATCGGAGGGTGAGGGCTAGGGCCATTCCCCCTAGAAATGTCCGTGAACTTGCAGGTGTCTTGGTGGAAGAGTGGGGTAACATCTCACAGCAAGAACTGGAAAATCTGATGCAGTCCATGAGGAGGAGATGCACTGCAGTACTTATTGCAGCTGGTGGCCACACCAGATACTGACTGTTACTTTTGATTTTGACCCTCCCTTTGGTCAGAGACTCATTATTCCATTTCTGTTAGTCACATGTCTGTGGAAATTGTTCAGTTTGTCTCAGTTGTTGAATCTTGTTATTTTCATACAAATATTTACACATGTTAAGTTTGCCGAAAATAAGTGCAGATGACAGTGAGAGGACTTATTTTTTTTGCTGAGTTTATAGGGCAGGTAATCAAGGAGGTGATGGAGTCCCGGTGAGTATTGACACACAGGTGCGTGTAACGATGGTGACAGGTGTGCGCCATAACGAGCGGCCTGGTGTCCTAGAGACCGGAGAGGGAGCACACGTGGCAGATATCCTTTGTTTGCGCTTATGTACTGCCCTCTTCAATTCAAACCACAAGATTTCAGTGGGTGTCAAATCTGGAGACTGAGATGGCCTTTGCAAAATGTTGATTTTGTGGTCAATTAATAATGTCTTTGTGGATTTTGACGTATGCTTAGTTATTGTCTTGCTGGAAGATCCACTTGCAGCCAATTTTCAAGCTCCTGGCAGCGGCAACCAGGTTTTTGGTCCAAAATTTCTTGGTACTGGGTAAAGGGCATGACGCAGCTGGCCAGTGGAAGCAAAATAGCCCATAACATCAAAGATCCACCACCATATTTTACAGTAGGTATGGGATTATTTTCAGATCAAATCAAATGTATTTGTCACATACACATGTTTAGCAGATGTTAATGTGAGTGTAGCGAAATGCTTGTGCTTCTAGTTCCGACAATGCAGTAATAACCAACGAGTAATCTAACCTAACAATTCCAAAACTACTACCTTGTACACACAAGTGTAAAGGGATAAAGAATATGTACATAAAGATATATGAATGAGTGATGGTACAGAACGGCATAGGCAAGATGCAGTAGATGGTATCGAGTACAGTATATACATATGAGATGAGTAATGTAGGGTATGTAAACATTATATTAAGTAGCATTGTTTAAAGTGGCTAGTGACACATGTATTACATAAAGATGCAGTAGATGATATAGAGTACAGTATATACATATACATATGAGATGAGTAATGTAGGCTATGTAAACATTATATTAAGTAGCATTGTTTAATGTGGCTAGTGATATATTTTTCCATCAATTTCCATTATTAAAGTGGCTGGAGTTGAGTCAGTGTGTTGGCAGCAGCCACTCAATGTTATTGGTGGCTGTTTAACAGTCTGATGGTCTTGAGATAGAAGCTGTTTTTCAGTCTCTCGGTCCCTGCTTTGATGCACCTGTACTGACCTCGCCTTCTGGATGATAGCGGGGTGAACAGGCAGTGGCTCGGGTGGTTGTTGTCCTTGATGATCTTTATGGCCTTCCTGTGACATCATGGTGGTGTAGGTGTCCTGGAGGGCACCTACACCCCCCCCCCCCCCCCCCCCCCGGTGATGCGTTGTGCAGACCTCACTACCCTCTGGAGAGCCTTACGGTTGTGGGCGGAGCCATTGCCGTACCAGGCGGTGATACAGCCCGACAGGATGCTCTTGATTGTGCATCTGTAGAAGTTTGAGTGCTTTCTCATGCGTTCTCATTTCGAAGCCAAACCTACCACGGGTGTGTGTGGCCCAAGAGCTATACTTTCATGTCATCCAGCAAATGTAAACACCTAGAGTTTGCTAAACAGCATTGGCGCTTGGATTGGAACCAGTGATTTGGTCAGATGACATGACAATTAAGCTCTTTGGCCACGCACACGAGGGGTGGGTTTGAAATGAGAACGCATGAGCAGAAAAGAGCCCCATACCAACTGTATAATATGCTGGTGGATCTTTGTTATGGGCTATTTTCTTCCACTGGTCCTGGGGTATTATTTGTTAGACAAAATCTATTTCTCTGTGCAATTGCATTAGTATAAATTAATATAATTTCCTTTTTTTTTTTGCATACAATATAGATCAGTATTTGAATTATTTACCTCACCATGTGAGCAAAACTTTTTAGCGGCCTCCCTTGTGACGGCGAAGAGGAAAAAATGTATGTTTTAAGTTTCCTGCAATTCTACACATTTTGTCATGGGTTGGATGCAAATGTTTGCAGTTTTTAATATCATAACTGATTTATGAATGGATCCCAACCCGGTCGGTAATTCGACCATGCTTACTACAAGTTTAAATAGCTGGCCACTAGACTAATTGACCAATCACATTTTTTGGGGGCTGACATGGGCTAGTTGAGTGACTGATGCACAACCAACTTTTTGAAATTGCACCTTGTGTATTCTAACTCTCAACAATAAGTTGATATCGCCACTGAGTTTTTTGTTTGTTGTTGAAATTGTTCCGCAGGCCTACAAAAAGGGGTACGGCCCATGGTCCGCCAGTTGCTAATGCCTTCAGGCATTATTGACTAACTAGCTCTTCAGCCAACACATTCTTTCTTCAGTTGCCAACGATATCAAGTTCTCAGTTGTGTTCCATCTGTGTTATTATGAGAAGAGTTGATATTTATGATGATAATATTTGATTAATTCCAGCTATGAACTCTTGTAGCTGTCCTGTCCTGGATGGACCTTTTTAGACTAGACTGTGTGTTTACTGTAGCTCCACAAGGCTGTTTTCACCTTTGACCTTTGGCTTCCCCACTGCCTCCAACCTAGCTGCAGTTCCCATGACCTCTTTTGCTGAAAAACACATTTATTTGGATTGAAATAGTTTTAATTCGCAAGCAAGTCCGTGTCTACCCCCTTTTCACTCTTGTCTGTCAAACGTGTCACAACTCGCAAGAGCACATGTTTTGTCCCGTCGTGCCCTTGTTATATCTTTGCTGATGTGTTTGGTAAACTCAACATCCATTTTTGCCATAGAAACAAGGTTTTTCTGTACATCACAACTTGGCATGGTTAATTGTTGGACAAGGCCAGAATGGATCAGCTCAGTTGGCCTGCCTCCATCTCTGTCTGTTATTAGTAAATGAAGTACTCGTCTGTCTGGCCCCAGTCCTAAATAACTAAACACATACAGGAAAGTCCTAACTATGGCACTGCCTGGAACCATCGCACATGGATAGCACATTGTGGTCATAACTACCATTTAAAAAAATATATATACACTGCTCAAAAAAATTAAGGGAACACTTAAACAACACAATGTAACTCCAAGTCAATCACACTTCTGTGAAATCAAACTGTCCACTTAGGAAGCAACACTGATTGACAATAAATTTCACATGCTGTTGTGCAAATGGAATAGACAACAGGTGGAAATTATAGGCAATTCGCAAGACCCCCAATAAAGGAGTGGTTCTGCAGGTGGGGACTACAGACAACTTCTCAGTTCCTATGCTTCCTGGCTGATGTTTTGGTCACTTTTGAATGCTGGCGGTGCTTTCACTCTAGTGGCAGCATGAGATGGAGTCTACAACCCACACAAGTGGCTCAGGTAGTGCAGCTCATCCAGGATGGTACATCAATGTGAGCTGTGGCAAGAAGGTTTGCTGTGTCTGACAGCGTAGTGTCCAGAGCATGGAGGCGCTACCAGGAGACAGGCCAGTACATCAGGAGATGGGGAGGAGGCCGTAGGAGGGCAACAACCCAGCAGCAGGACCGCTACCTCCGCCTTTGTGCAAGGAGGAGCACTGCCAGAGCCCTGCAAAATGATCTCCAGCAGGCCACAAATGTGCATGTGTCTGCTCAAACGGTCAGAAACAGACTCCATGAAGGTGGTATGAGGGCCCGACGTCCACAGGTGGGGGTTGTGCTTACAGCCCAACACCTTGCAGGACGTTTGGCATTTGCCAGAGAACACCAAGATTGGCAAATTCGCCACTGGCGCCCTGTGCTCTTCACAGATGAAAGCAGGTTCACACTGAGCACATGTGACAGACGTGACAGAGTCTGGAGACGCCGTGGAGAACGTTCTGCTGCCTGCAACATCCTCCAGCATGACCGGTTTGGCGGTGGGTCAGTCGTGCTCGCCAGAGGTAGCCTGACTGCCATTAGGTACCGAGATGAGATCCTCAGACCCCTTGTGAGACCATATGCTGGTGCGGTTGGCCCTAGGTTCCTCCTAATGCAAGACAATGCTAGACCTCATGTGGCTGAAGTGTGTCAGCAGTTCCTGCAAGAGGAAAGCATTGATGCTATGGACTGGCCCGCCCGTTCCCCAGACCTGAATCCAATTGATCACATCTGGGACATCATGTCTCGCTCCATCCACCAACGCCACGTTG
Organism: Oncorhynchus kisutch; assembly: GCF_002021735.2. NCBI lineage: Eukaryota > Metazoa > Chordata > Actinopteri > Salmoniformes > Salmonidae > Oncorhynchus > Oncorhynchus kisutch. Next base: position 12,054,824 of record NC_034178.2, on the reverse strand, counting down.
CACCACAGACTGTCCAGGAGTTGGCGGATGCTTTAGTCCAGGTCTGGGAGGAGATCCCTCAGGAGACCATCCGCCACCTCATCAGGAGCATGCCCAGGTGTTGTAGGGAGGTCATACAGGCACGTGGAGGCCACACACATTACTGAGCCTCATTTTGACTTGTTTTAAGGACATTACATCAAAGTTGGATCAGCCTGTAGTGTGGTTTTCCACTTTAATTTTGAGTGTGACTCCAAATCCAGACCTCCATGGGTTGATCAATTTGATTTCCATTGATCATTTTTGTTGTCAGCACATTCAGCTATGTAAAGAAAAAAGTATTTAATAAGAATATTTCATTCATTCAGATCTAGGATGTGTTATTTTAGTGTTCCCTTTATTTTTTTGAGCAGTGTGTATTTTTACATTTTTTAACCATAATCATTCCATATGAAATCAATCACTTTTTGACCATCTTTGTCATTTTGTCTGTCCCTCTCAGGCCAGTGAAGAAGAAGCCGGAACCAACAGACTTCAGCCTGATGAAGCCAGCACAAAAACGCAAACTCCTGTAAGACCTCACATTGACCTGTACCCGACCATGGCCAAACCACCACTGATGATCACATGTCTAACTTGTTTTTCTCCATGAGAAAATGACATGAAGTTTAAATGTAAATGTTGTCCTGCTGATTATCAGCGCAACCAAGATAATAAACTGCCCATCTGCTGTTTATTTTTACCATTATTATGTCTCTTTATTTTCTATTTTGTTATTACCATACGACCTACGTGTTTTGTTTTGATCTCAGGGAGAGTGAGACCAGTCGGTTTAGTGAAGCTGTGAAGAACCTGGCACACAGCAAGACTAACCCTCTGGCAGCTATTGGTGAGCATCTGAGGAAGAGACTGAAGCAGGAAGAGGAGCAGGGGCCTAGCTAACGTGTTCGACTGGAGGCGCCATTTGGATCTGCAGTAGAGCAGAGACGGGGGGGTCGTGTTTGAGATCGACTACGCTGCAGTCTGCAACTGCAGACTGACTGACTGACTGATCTAGAAATAACCTTGCATCCTATATAACTACTTAATATTATTTGTCGATCAGTCATAAATTGATGCTTTCAAACACGGCTATGGCACAAGAAAGACCCTGCCTTTTATTTAAGGGTGATGCCTGCATCCCTGTGGCCAATCTACCAAACCTGCCAAAATCAATGGGCTCTTTTTGATTGAAGTGGTTTTGGTCATTGTGCACTATACCAGTAAAACATCAGAGGACTTACAGGTTGTCTGAGTAACGGCAAAGTTCACAACGCCTAATTAGATCAAGCCCCCAGTTCTATAGAAGTTGAAAATGAATAGTTACGTTTGTGGATGAGGGAAAAACAAACGGATGTTGTAAATGTTAAGAATAGATCTGTCATCAAAACGTCTCCTTTCAATTTGCGTACAGTATCTCTTCCACCTTTTCTTTTTAAGCAATATTAAAAATGCAATACAGTACATTCAAACTTGCCTTCCATTTTGTATAACACTGCGTATGCGTCACGTCTTTGTGATTATTGGTGAATATGAATTTAGATCAGATCGTGATGGAAATGGAACGTGGAAGGTTCCAGTTTGGAAGCCGTGTTCCGAATACATTCTATTCAAACTGCGATCTGCAATCCTGAGTCTCAGAACAGCAGCATATCCATGGAAACCAACCGGTCATATCAATGAGCATAAGTAGCAACAGCGGTGTGCCACACAGGTCCAGAAATAGAAAGGAAACATCTTCAGCCTAGAACTGATGATAAACATGGATGTAGATGGACACTTCAGACTGTTAGAACAGAGGTTACGTCCCAAATGGCCCCCTATTCCCCATTGAGCTACTTTAGGCCCAGGTCAAGAATAGTGCATTATAGCAAACGGGACGCCATTTGGTACGCAGTTAAAGGGTACAACCTCCGGAGGAGGAGGAAGATTAAGAGGGAACGGAGAAAGATATCAGAGATGGGAATTGGGCTTTCAGGCACCAATCTGATTACATTTGAGAGAAGAAGAAGAAATAGCCAATTTAATAGAAGGTATGTTTATTGCTGGCACAGGCCGTTCGCACTCGTTAGTAATGCTTGATATGATTGGAGGAATTTCTGTAGACCATAGTGCTCGGCGAGTCCTAATCAGAGTTGTGTAGCCGACACGTGCTTAGTACTCTGCATGTAACAGGGACATTCTGTCCTTCATATCAACACAGGTTGAAGACTGATAGCCAGTTGACCTACAGTAGATTTATCCTGTGGTCCTCTGTAGCTCAGTTGGTAGAGAGTGGCACTTGCAATGCCAAGAAAGTGGGTTTGATTCCCGAGACCACTGGTATCTAAAATGTATGCACGCATGACTCTTTGGATGAAATCGTCTGCTAAATAACATATTTTGTTGAATCATGTCGGCCTCTATGGCGTTCAATGGCGCGTTATTGAATTACACGGGCTTATGGCAGTTTTATAGTGCAAATATCAGTCCGCCGTTACCCCCTGGTTACAGGCTAACGTTTTTAATCATTACAGTACAGGCAATTGCACTGCCATTCAGCAACACCTATCCATCTCGTCTTCATTTCAAGTATTCGGGAATGGGCATGACTTTAACAAGAAGCAAAGCAGTTCAGTTCCCACTGCATATTTCAAAATGATTCAAAAGGATTTTTGTCCTGTATATATCAGTAGGATTACACTAGTCTCTTGTAACAGAGGTTTTGGGTGTGAGGTTAGGCTGACTCGGACTGCCTTGTAAGTGATTGCTCTCGTCTCCTGTCCAGTATAGGGGCTTTACATGAGCAGTGCTTCCACTGGTATTCTGGGTAGCAGGGTGTCGTGTTGTGCCGTTGTTGCTGTGAGGGCCAGTGGGACAGCACGGTGTGTGATATGTTTTTAAACTTAACTGCAAATAATGATCGGTTGCTCTCCACTCTACATGAGCGACGTGTTGTGTTGTCTTGTCTCTTCATTTTCTTGAACACATGTCCTTGGATGGCTTGTAGATGTTTTTCTCGAACCAGGATCTTTTCATGTCTGTCTGTTGTGCATTCTGTCTGTTTTGTCTGTTTCTGTTCCTCAAGCCCAGCTGCCATGTTCCTCGTTCATGACTCCTACTGTAGTTTTATGTACCATCTTGGGTAGGCTTAGCTAAAAACAACACCCTCCATGACTTTCATTAGGGTAATGTACAACACAGTCATCTGCTCGTAACCTACTCATGAATGAGTGAATGGTGCCTTACAGTACTATGCAGAATTTCTCCATCGATGTTAAAGAAACTACAGATTCCCATATCCCCATGTCTTTTGTGGCTCTGACTAACTACAAGTGACTGTTAGCCACAATGCTCTGTTGTCGGCTACAGTCTTCAGGACATTGGGGAGCGACTCACCAGAGTGCAGCTATTATGTGATTCATCCATGAAGCCAGCGGTGGTGTGTGTGTGTGTGTGTGTGTGTGTGTGTGTGTGGTTTGAACACATTTTCCCTGCTCATCATTGTTTTGGCTGGCTGGCTCCTGTGGAACGTCTTCAGGACTGTTTGCAGACGTGACTAGTCCCCAAGTCGTTCTCCCTCCAGGCAGGTGCGGTGAGTCAGTGAATCTTTGACACACACACACGCACTTTATTCTGTAGTTTGCAAATTTGGCCATGACAGTGTATTTACAGATATTCAAAATAATAGATGGATGTGCAAATGCATTGAACAATGAGCATACTGTAGTTATTAAGTATCATCATATTCAAAATTGATAATTCAAATATGCCTAAATTATACACTGAACCAGAATGTAAACGCAACATGTGAAGTGTTGGTCCCACGTTTCATGACCTGAAATATAAGATCTTAGAATGTTCCATGCGCACCAAAAACATAGTTCTCTCAAATTCTCTGGGGAAAAATGTGTTAACATCCCTGTTAGTGAGCATTTCTCATTTGCCGAGATAAGCCATCCACTTGACAGGTGTGGCATATCAAATCGTTAATTAAACTGCATGATCATTAAACAGGTGCACCTTGTGCTGGGGACAATGAAAGGCCACTCTAAAATGTGCAGTTTTGTCACACAACCCAATGCCACAGTGGCTCAAGTTGAGGGACTGTGCAATTGGCATGCTGACTGCAGGAATGTCCACCAGAGCTGTTGCCAGATCATTTAATGTTAATTTCTCTACCATAAGCCTCCTCTAATGCCATTTTAGAGAATTTGTCAGTATGGTATGCCCAACTGGCCTCACAAAACGCAGACGTTGTGTGGGCGAGTGGTTTGCTGATGTCAACGTGGTGAACAGAGTGCTCCGCGGTGGGGTTATGGGCAGGAATAAGCTACGGACAACAAACACAATTTGAATGCACAGAGATACCGTGACGAGATCCTGAGGCCCATTGTTGTGTCATTCATCCACCGCCATCACCGCATGTTTCAGCATGATAATGCACGGCCTCATGTTGCAAGGATGTCATGGTTCCACCTGTCACCAGAGGGCGACAGACCATCTTAGAGACATTAATGACATTCAGGTGTGTCCTATTAGTCATTATGATTTCCCTGTTTTAAAGAGGTGCGTTTCTGTTGTCCTTTGCAGAAGCTTGAAGTGTTTGCCCTGTACGTTTGTCTCCTAAGTGAGTTTTCGAGACTTAGTGTTTGTTGTTTTTCCCGTGTTACTGTGATCCTGCGGCTACCGTTTCTCAGTAAAGTATTATGTTTGTCCTTAACCACTGATTCCCCGTCTGGTCTTTTCTCTGCACCTGGGTCAAACCTCACCACGTCACAAAGGACCTGTACACAATTCCCGGAAGCTGAAAATGTCTCAATACTCACATGGCCTGCATACTCACCAGACATGTCACCCATTGAGCATGTTTGGGATGCTCTGGATCGACGTGTACGACAGTGCGTTCCAGTTCCCGACAATATCCAGCAACTTCGCAAGCCAATGAAGAGAAGTGGATCGACATTCCACAGGCCACAATCAACAGCCTTATCAACTCTATGCGAATGAAATGTGTTGTGCTGCATGAGGAAAATTGTGGTAACTCCAGATACTGACAAATTTTCTGATCCATGTCCCTACCTTTTTTTTAAGGTATTTTTGACCAACAGATGCATATCTGTATTCCCAGTCATGTGAAATCTATAGATAACTTTTTTATTTACTGATTTCCTTATATGAACTGTAACTCAGTAAAATCTTTCAAATTGTTGCATGTTGCCTTTATATTTTTGTTCAGTATGCAATAATTTATGCCTGGTCTCTTCAAAGATAGTAATTTATTATAAAGAAATGTGGAGTTTCACTTAAATTAAACTTAAATAAATGTAAAACATAAATTAAAGATTATGTGGAGTGAAGGGAGCTTTGCCATTTTGCGCATGTGCCTACATAATTGAGAGGATGCGTCACTTAAGAATGATGAACCATAATTAAGATAAACACAGCCATGGCCATGGAAGAAACATTTGTGCTCTGTAAGTTCTTTACATTGAAGGACTTCAAACAGAAGTTAAGGGTGCTGACTATTAACTATTTAAGTCTGTTACCACTTTTTTTTCACACCAGGAATAATGGCCCCAATTAATGAAGCATTCATAAACCCGTTATAACCTTTTATGAGGCCCTGGGCAAATTGGCTTCTGATATGGCATATAATTCCTCAGAATATACATAGGTAATTGTCGATACTGTTATGAATGCTTTATAAATGATGACTTTGCTGATAAATTATTTGAGAAGCATCTATGCATAGTGCATAACGCCTTTATGAATGCTCTATAAAGACATTTAATATCAGGATAATATAAGTTACACGTTTGAAAAGAGTAAAAGATTCGGATGGTTGCGTCCAATCGTCGTGCGCAATTCACTTGTCAAAATTCACCAATCACGTCCAATTTATTCGTATCCACCTATTTTTTTTCCCGCCTATCCAATCGGGAAGGGCATCGTCTGACTAGTGTCCAATAAGGAAGCAACAGCATCGCTCCAACATTTCCTTATCCAATGAAGTCAGTGCTTCTCTTAATTTTTCTTTCTGGCTGCGTAGATGTTTTTTTTTTTGCCTGCCAAGTTTCGCTGCGGTTCATCACTATTGTTGTGCTCGGTGGTATTCAGCGTAAGCGCGCCTGGACACACATCACCCGTCAAGTGTTTAGTGAGCGGGTTTTGACAGAGGACGAGGGACTGTAGATTGATCAAACTGTGAAAAGAACAATTCCTCTTTGGTTGCCCGAGATACTGTAAGTACCGGCGTTTTATATGATCTATTGTATACGAGATCAGTCATGTTTTATTCTATTATCCAACGTAGGCTATAGTTTTCCGTCTACATATCTGTTCAAATAGCCACTCTGGTCAATGCAGTAGCCTAGGCTACACGCTTTGTTTATATTTATGCCCTTTAAAAAATTGCATAACCCCCCCCCCCCCCCCCCCGATTTCACATCGCATGCAGTGTTAAGGCAGCTATTCCCATCACGACAGAGATGGCATCCCCTAGCATCACCATGGTGATCATTTGGCCTTTATTCCAAATAAAATAACTGTTAGGCCTATTAGAAACTTTCAGTCAAATCTCTGTGATCATGGGATGGTTTCATTTTATTTGAAAGGAACCTTGCGACACCTCTTCACCACATAACAGTTCTCTGATACCAGAAGAGGTCCTAAATGGCAATTGCATCTGTGGTTTGACTTTCCATAAGGGCATTCTATACATGGCACACGCAGGTGTGAACAAGGGCATACAAGTTTACATTTCCCTCAATAGGCTACAGTGCTGTATACATCTATGAACAGGATGCTTTGGCAGTTATTGGGGGGAAAAACATTCTATTGTCACATACACCAGATAGGTGCAGTGAAATGTGTTGTTTTACAGGTCAGCCGTAGTAGTATGGCGGCACTGGAGCAAATTACGATTAAGTGTCTTGCTCAAGGGCACACCGGCAGATGTTTCACCTTGTAGCGCGGTGATTCAAACCGGCAACCTTTCTGTTAATTGGACCAACACTCTACTGCTAGGCTACAATCCGCCCTATGGCCTAAAAGTGATTGCTGTCCCTTTAGAAAGAAACCTCACCCACATGTTTTGGTCATAACCACATGTTATATCACTAAACATAGTAATAACACATTTGACCTAATGTAGGCTATAGCGTGTATCACTCCGCTGAATGCCTCTTCCCTTTGGCCCAGGAGTTTGTTTTTTATTCAAACACTTTTTGGCTTCATGTTTAGTACATTGAAATGAATCTATTACACTTTCTCCATTTCCCTATAACCAAAAACATGATTGGCTTAGCTTGGGTCAGGTTTAAAGTAGGACATTAGGACATCACATATGGCAAATAGTTTCACACCCCAAGCAAAGCTCCAGTGGACAAAAATCTATGTCCTCTCAGTCTGTCAACCTATTGGCCTTTTGACGGTTAGTGGTTAGTGCCTCGGGTGCCAAACATCCTCAATTGACTTATTGGGTGTTTCAATGTGTGTGTTTATAAACCTGGTTGAGTCTCTGGTTGGTGAGTAGAATAGTTCAACTGCTTTTATGAAATTGCATCTTTTATTCTTTATCGTTTCAGTAGTTAGATTTATCTTTAGTTTTACGTCAATAGAGCTTTGATGAGGTATTCATTTTGAGCATAAATATGATATTTGGATGAATAATACTGGAAACAATGCCATCAAAGATGTTTCTGATTTAAAAAAAATAGTTAATTGATCAAATTCTTTAATTTATTCATCTTTGTTTATTGTAGATTGAAATTGTATTCCATTTTATTTAGGAAAAAAAATGTTTTTGATAGGGAGTAATGCTGAGACCAAGGTCTCTTTTTTACAGATGAGCCATGTATACACAGCAATATACACCTCAATATACACTATACACATCAATATACATATTAATATACACTATACACATCAACATACACATCAATATACATATTAATATACACTATACACATCAACATACACATCAATATACATATTAATATACACATCAATATTCACATCAATGTACGAAAAGCAAAACACATAGAAAACAATTCTTCACTAAAAAGGTCCACAATTAGCCTTTTGATTTGCACTAGAGGCACAAATTCCTAACATTTTTGAGAGCCTTGGAGATTTGAACGATTGATAAAAAATATATATAAATTAGAGACTATAGACTACCTGTTTTAGTTCGAAAACATGTTTTGAAAAGTGCCCAAGCTCTCCATCGATAGGCAACAGAGATGGCCAGCGAAAAGTCCCCTCCACCTACATTCGAGAGGCCTTTTCTGTGATTCTATAAGCCCCTTTAAAGCAGACTAGTGGCTTCAAATGAGTGATTTTAGAGCACAAGGATGCTATGGCTAGTCTGGCTTTGGACAAGTAGGGATTAGGGGAGAGGAGAGTGTAGTCGGAAATAGAGGTTATGGATTTGAGGGGAACTTGTGAAGCCTCTCCATCCGTTATTAATGTGTCTCTCTGACCTTTAACCTCCATAGTGAGCCATTTCTAGTCCTCATCATTATAATGAGAATATCTCTAATATGGGGACCTTCTACTGTGCTGTATAAAACGTTCTCATGGAACAGAAATGGAGGAGAAATTATTATTCACATTGCTGGACATTTGTGCGATTTTTAAAAGCGACAACAATACATTTGTCTTGGATGGTGTTGTTAGTTGATGCCCCAATAATGCAGAACACATAGGTATGTAGGTATTTACAGCTTATGATGTTACAGCTTCGATGTTCCAAAAATATTGCTCACCATATATCTGCTACAGATGGACAAGAGAGACCCATGAGAACATTTGTTTTGATCAGTCATGGAAATAGAAGTGCTGGAAACAAATGGGCTCCCTATTTAAAAAAAGAAGATGGGGAACAAGCTATACTGGAGATTTGGTGCAGGTACAGCAAACTAGCAAAACAATGATATCGCGATATTGTCACTACGATACATCCTCAAAAAGAATATCCCGCTACGTAACGGGGTCGATTTCTTCTCCACACCACCCATAACAGTTGGGTTAACTGATTATAATGCACCACAGCGTTTGACATAATGTATATTTAATAATGTATATTTTCTCTTTATGCCCTGGTATGATGTGCCCTCATGTCAAGTGGATAAAGGCTGTATTGTGTGCCTGAGGAAAACATTACGACTGGTCAAATGGCTGTAGCATTACGTGAGGACATTGACATGGAGCGATAACAGTCTCCCCCCCCCCCCCCATGCTGTTCTTAGATCCATTTTGCTGAAGTCACGGATGTATTTGTAGCTGTCGAGAGTGAGGCAACTTGGGGCTTTTTTTTTAAATTATAGGCAAGGCAGCTCCTTGTAACCTTTCAACAGTCTTGCTGATTTGAGGGTGAGGCCAGGCATGGCACACATGCACACGCACACACGCACACACATGCACACACACACATGCACGCACACACACACGCACACATGCACACACACACACGCACACACATGCACACACACACACGCACACAGCAGCGAGCAGTAAAATGTGATGAAGAAGAGAAGACGTTGTTTTCCTCTCTGTCACACTCGTTGTGACATTTAAATGGCAGGAAATGATTTGAGAGAACAGAACAGTGAATCCGCTGTAATTACCGATAAGAGCTGGGGGGTTTCGAAGGAAAATTCTCTGTCAAACTTGGATCGATTTCTTTTGGGGATTTGGCCTAGGGCTACAACTATGAATTTCAATGTGGTCATATTTCTCAGCATCAGGCCACAGTGTTGTAGGCTTCTTCCTATAATTTCTCATAGTGTTTTGTAGGGATATAAGGCAACCTCCGCTCTTTCATTGTTGCACGCTGTTAATAATATAATAATACTATAATCAATGTGTCTTGTTTTCTCTCCAATTAATTGTAATTGGGGATTTGTGTGTGTGTATGTGTGTGGGTAGGTGGGTGGGTGTGAGTTCGTGTTGGTGACAACAACAGAACTGTTGTAAAGGAATCCATTTAAGCCTCATAGAGATTAGTGTCGCTTGTTAGCATGTTAGCCTGTCTGCCTTGTTCTACAGCCGTAATAATGGACAAATAGATTTGCTTATCTGCAGGGCTGTGCTGTGCAGTTCTACAGCATGGCTCACTACCTCTTTCTATAACGATTCAAATGGGCCTCCATTATACCGTCTCTCCAATTCAATTTAAGGGCTTTATTGCCATGGAAAACGTATGCCTACATTGCCAAAGCAAGTGAAATAGATCATAAACAATAGAAAATGTGCTGTAAACATTTCACTTCCAAAAGTTCCAAAAGAATAAAGACATTTAAAATGTCATATTATGTATATATACAGTGTTGTAACGATGTGCAATTAGTTAAAGTACAAAAGGGAAAATAAATAAATACAATATAGGTTGTATTTACAATGGGGTTTGTTCTTCACTGGTTGCCCTTTTCTTGTGGCAACAGGTCACAAATATTGCTGCTGTGATGGCACACTGTGGTATTTCACCCAATAGATATGGGAGTTTATCAAAATCTGATTTGTTTTTGAATTCTTTGTGGGTCTGTGTAATCTGAGGGAAATATGTGTCTCTATGGTCATACATTGGGCAGGAGGTTAGGAAGTGCAGCTCAGTTTCCACCTCATTTTGTGGGCAGTGTACACATAGCCTGTCTTCTCTTGAGAGCCAGGTCTGCCTTTGGCGGCCTTTCTCAATAGCAAGGCTATGCTCACTGAGTCTGCACATAATTTTGGGTCAGTCACAGTGGTCAGGTTTTCTGCCACTGTGTACTTAGGGCCCAATAGCATTCTAGTTTGCTCTGTTTTTTTTGTTAATTCTTTCCAATGTGTCAAGTCATTTTATTTTTGTTTTCTCATGATTTGGTTGGGTCTAATTGTGTTGCTGTCCTGGGGCTCTGTGGGGTCTATTTGTGTTTGTGAACAGAGGACCAGCTTGCTCTGGGGACTCTTCTCCAGGTTAATTTCTCCATCTATCCTCCCCTCTCTCTCTATTTATCCTTCCCTCTTTCTCTCTACCTTTCTCCATCTTTCCTCCTCTCTCGCTCTCTTTCTCTCTAGCTATTGACCCCTCTGCCTGTGTCTGTCTGTCTTCCCCCCTCTTTCTCTCTCTAGCTAGCTATATATCCCCTCTCTATCCTCCACGCTCTCTTTCTATTGCTCTCTCTTTCATCCCCCCCCCCCTCTCTCTCTACGCTTGTCTCTATCTATCGTTCCCTCTCTGTCCTCTCCTCTCTCTCTCTCGCTATCTGTCCTCCTCTCCTTTTCCTCAGATAAACACCATCACTGCCACTGCAAAGAGAGAATGCCATCACTTCACTTCATTAAAAGTGATAGTGGCCACTTTGTTCTATTGCCGTCTGTGGAATATTTATGATCGTATATATGGCTGTCATGTTAACAGGTTATGAGATGAAGGTGCAGATGTCCATTGGTCTGTGACCTTTTTAGTAGGGTTTTTCCTAAAATGACCAACTGGCTAGTTTAACAAAGTATCATCAGTGCTGTGGACGGTGGTCTAGACAGAGCTTAAGACAGTGTGATTGCGTAACCCTCTCAGGACAGGAGCAGTGTAGACCTCCCAACCTCTTGCCCTTCAGAAGGTTTCTCTCCACTGCAGCAAAGAAAAGAGCGGTGCTTTCGTACCTTCCCAGCCCCTTGGACTCTCAGCCCTGTCATCAATATAACACAGCTTCTCACTTTTATCCCTCCTGAGCTTCTTTCTGTCCAGTGTCCTCTCTCACCTTTCTAGTTGAACTCAAGTCCCTCTTCATATACATGTAGGCCTAGCTATGTGTACTAGCTATGTGTACTAGCTATGTGTACTAGCTATGTGTACTAGCTATGGGTACCAGCTATGTGTACTAGCTATGTGTACTAGCTATGGGTACTAGCTATGGGTACTAGCTACGGGTACTAGCTATGGGTGCTCGATGGGCAAAATGTTTCAAATCAAATGTTATTGGTCACATACACATATTTAGCAGATCTTATTGCTGGTGTAGTGAAATGCTTGTTTTTTTTTCCCATACCATCTAGATTACTGAAAGGCAAAATTATTCAGTTTACATTCTAAACAAACTGCTTCGCTATTTCCGGTCCCCTTGACTTCATTAACTTGCTAAAAGGGAGAGAGCGAGAGAGAGGGCTCTCCTCTATTTGAGGCAATCACATAGGCTAATATTAGTTCTCTGTAGTAACACACAGAGGAATGGTTCAGAGCTACCGACTGACTGACTGAATGACTGACTGAATGACTGACGGCTGAGTTCATCCAGTAACTCTCTGCCAGGCTACACAGCCCGTGGGTCTTTTAAAAAGACGTTGAATTTCAAGCAACCTTGAAAATATTACACCGTAAATGACTGGAAAACACCTCGGTCCACAGGGGGGCGATTTGTTCGTTGTGTGAGTGAATAATAGAAGTGACTGTGTAGGACGTTGGGCCCACTGTTCTCCTCTTGGTTGAGGACTGGAGTACTGCTGACAAGCTCATTTGGGTTTGAGAGGCCTCTCTCCCCGAAGGCTGGTTCTGGTCCCACTCTTCCCTCCCTGTCTGTCTCTCATCTCCTTCATCTCTCTCCAACACTCTAATCAACTGGGGTACAAAGGACACTGGTTCATTACTAGATTCCTAAATGTTGTCTCTGCCTGCTGGAGATGCTTGGCCAGAGCCAAGAAACCACAGGATGCCTTTTATGCTGTTTCAATAGACAGGATCTCGCTGTATCTCTCATTTGACCAGCGCTGTTATTACCAAACCAGCACCCGCCACAGACAACAAATATCATGCCATCAGTACGTCATTACAGTCGTTCGGTAGGGTAAACATAGGCTAGACATTATTCCTTTGTCATTTTTGGCTCGGGCGAACTAATATGTTTCGATATCATGCATGCATAATCTGATCTCCTTCACATAATGAGACGAGCAAAGGAGTGTCCTGCGTCACCTCATCCCTCCTCTCCCCCCCCTGTAACACGGAGCCAGTGCTGTTCACTTCCCGACTGTCCCCCCCCCCCTGTGTTATTATTCTAACACAGGGGTCGTGCCCGCGTCTGTAATATGGTGCTGTGGTCCTTTTAATGATTCATAACCGGTCTCTTTAATAGAGATAGTGAACAGGCCAGAAGACTGTGCGTGCGTGTGTGTGTGTGTGTGTGTGTTTTACTGTGCCAGTGTGAGGTTGTGTGTGTGCAAGCGAGAGAACAGGCCAGGGGACACCGTGCTCATTAAACAGGTCCTCCACACACCTCTCAGATCAACTCGGTGTTGATTCCCGAGCATCTCAGCAGGTGTTCCTCACACTGTCTGTGTATGTGCGTGCATGCCATTGGGTTTGTTTGTGATGGGAGTGTGAATAGGAATAAACAATGCAAGACATGCATGTGAAAATTCCTGCTTTCTGTATACTGTTTATCACGTGTGGCGTGAAGCTGTTAGCAAATGATCCTCAGTGGGGTCCCCCGACAATTCAGTCTCAGCAGTCTGGTCTGGCCTCTCTCTCCTTTTCTCTTTCTCGCTCCCTCTCCCTCTCTCGCTCCCTCCCTCGCTCTCTCCTGTCTCCATTCCTGTCTTTTTCTCCCTCTCCCTCTCTCGCTCCCTCCCTCGCTCTCTCCTGTCTCCATCTATCTTTTTCTCCCTCCCTATTTCTCTCTCTCTATCTACCTCCCTCAATCTGTACTTCTTTCTCTCTCTCTCTCTTTTTCTCTCTCTCTCTTTCTCTCTCTCTTTTTCTCTCTCTCTCTTTCTCTCTTTCTCTCTCTTTTTCTCTCTCTTTCTCTCTTTCTCTCTCTCTTTTTCTCTCTCTCTCTTTCTCTCTCTCTTTCTCTCTTTCTCTCTTTTTCTCTCTCTCTTTCTCTCTCTCTTTTTCTCTCTCTCTCTTTCTCTCTCTTTTTCTCTCTTTCTCTCTCTCTTTCTCTCTCTCTTTTTCTCTCTCTCTCTTTCTCTCTCTTTCTCTCTCTTTCTCTCTCTTTCTCTCTCTTTCTCTCTCTCTTTTTCTCTCTCTCTTTCTCTCTCTCTTTCTCTCTCTTTCTTTCTCTCTTTCTTTCTTTCTTTCTCTTTCTCTCTTTCTCTCTTTCTTTCTTTCTTTCTCTTTCTCTCTTTCTCTCTTTCTCTCTCTTTCTCTCTCTTTCTTTCTCTTTCTTTCTCTCTCTCTTTCTCCCTCCCTCTCAATTCAATTCAATTCAAGGGCTTTATTGGCATGGGAAACATGTGTTAACATTGCCAAAGCAAGTGAGCAAAATTAACAGTAAACATTACACATACAGAAGTTTCAAAACAGTAAAGACATTACAAATGTCATATTATATATATATATATATACAGTGTTTTAACAATGTACAAATGGTTTAAAGGACACAAGATAAAATAAATAAGCATAAATATGGGTTGTATTTACAATGGTGTTTGTTCTTCACTGGTTGCCCTTTTCTCGTGGCAACAGGTCACAAATCTTGCTGCTGTGATGGCACACTGGAATTTCACCCAGTAGATATGGGAGTTTTTCAAAATTGGATTTGTTTTCGAATTCTTTGTGGATCTGTGTAATCTGAGGGAAATATGTCTCTCTAATATGGTCATACATTGGGCAGGAGGTTAGGAAGTGCAGCTCAGTTTCCACCTCATTTTGTGGGCAGTGAGCACATAGCCTGTCTTCTCTTGAGAGCCATGTCTGCCTACGGCGGCCTTTCTCAATAGCAAGGCTATGCTCACTGAGTCTGTACATAGTCAAGGCTTTCCTTAATTTTGGGTCAGTCACAGTGGTCAGGTATTCTGCCGCTGTGTACTCTCTGTGTAGGGCCAAATAGCATTCTAGTTTGCTCTGTTTTTTGTTAATTCTTTCCAATGTGTTAAGTAGTTATCTTTTTGTTTTCTCATGATTTGGTTGGGTCTAATTGTGCTGCTGTCCTGGGGCTCTGTAGTGTGTGTTTGTGTTTGTGAACAGAGCCCCAGGACCAGCTTGCTTAGGGGACTCTTCTCCAGGTTCATCTCTCTGTAGGTGATGGCTTTGTTATGGAAGGTTTGTGAATCGCTTCCTTTTAGGTGGTTGTAGAATTTAACAGCTCTTTTCTGGATTTTGATAATTAGTGGGTATCGGCCTAATTCTGCTCTGCATGCATTATTTGGTGTTCTACGTTGTACACGGAGGATATTTTTGCAGAATTCTGCGTGCAGAGTCTCAATTTGGTGTTTGTCCCATTTTGTGAAGTCTTGGTTGGTGAGCGGACCCCAGACCTCACAACCATAAAGGGCAATGGGCTCTATGACTGATTCAAGTATTTTTAGCCAAATCCTAATTGGTATGTTGAAATTTATGTTTCTTTTGATGGCATAGAATGCCCTTCTTGCCTTGTCTCTCAGATCGTTCACAGCTTTGTGGAAGTTACCTGTGGTGCTGATGTTTAGGCCAAGGTATGTATAGTTTTTTGTGTGCTCTAGGGCAACAGTGTCTAGATGGAATTTGTATTTGTGGTCCTGGTGACTGGACCTTTTTTGGAACACCATTATTTTGGTCTTACTGAGATTTACTGTCAGGGCCCAGGTCTGACAGAATCTGTGCATAAGATCTAGGTGCTGCTGTAGGCCCTCCTTGATTGGTGACAGAAGCACCAGATCATCAGCAAACAACACCTCTCTCTCTCGCTCTTTGTCTCTATTCTCTCTTTCTCCCTCCCTCTCTCTCTCTCTTTGTCTCTATTCTCTCTTTCTCTCTCCCTCTATCTGTATTTCTCTTTCTGTCTCTCTGTCTCCCTCTCTCTCCCTTTCTCTCTCGCTCCATCTTTATTTTGCTCCCTCTCTCTCTTTGTCTCTTTCTCTCTCTCTCCCTCCCTCCCTATTTGTCTCGCTTTCTCTCTTTCTCTCTCTCTCTCTCATCTCTCTGTCTCTTTCTCCCTTCCTCTCTCTCTCTCAGTCCCTCACTCTGTCTTTCTCTTTCTCTCCCTCCCTCTCTATCTGTATTTCTCTTTCTCCCTGTCTCTCTGTCTCTCTCTCTCTCCCTCCCTATTTGTCTCGCTCTCTCTTTGTCTCTCTCTATCTGTATGTCTTTCTCTCTTTCTCTCTCCCTTTCTCTCTCGCTCCCTCGCTCTCTCTGTCTTTCTCTTTCTCTTTCTCTCTCCCTCTCTATCTGTATTTCTCTCTCTCTCTGTCTCCATCTGTCTTTCTCCCTCCCTCTTTCCTTTCTCCCCTGCACTTGTAGCCATTCAGCCTCAATGAATTATATATGATGTTGGGGTGATATTAATAAGGCCTTTGCGTCTGTGGCAGGCAGCTTGTCTGAAACAGGCCCTCCTGTTTCAAACAGACAGCGTATGGTATCGGAGGACATGTTGGTTGATGTATCCCCATGACAGGGAGATGAATGGCTGATAAGACACCACTATCTACACTCTTAGAAAAAAAGAGTTATTCGGCTGTCCCCATAGGGTAACCCTTTTTGGTTCCAGGGAGAACCCTTTTGGGTTCCACGTAGAACGCTCTGTTCATAGGGTCCAACCTGGAACCAAAAGGGTTATTCAAATGGTTCCAGATAGTACCTTTTGTCCTAAGAGTGAACCTCTGAGACTGGTTCTGCTCGAGGTTTCTTCCTTCTAGGGAGTTCTTCCCTGCCACTATGCTAGCTCAGGGCTACATCCATCATGCTCAGTTCGAGAGCGGTGGAGAGATGTAGGTCACCGTGACCGGGACTGTGCCGTGGGACTGGTGCAGTGTCGTCACCGCTGCAGGTCAGGTGCAGTGCGGTGCAGAGCCAGGTCAGGTTGAGTGCTCAGCTGGCGGTTCCGTTTCCTGGGAGGGAATCAGCCAGGAACCCCCTACCTCCACCAAAGAGCCACGGAAGGTGGTTGACTGACACACAATAGCGCTGCCAGAAAAGTTAGGCAACACCCTCTCATTGGCTCTCATGCAACACATGTAATAAATAACAATCGACGTTTGGACAGCGGCGCTGTCTTCATCAGGGTTTCATCAGGGTCCCATCACCAGCCAGTCTCTGATTGGGCTTGCTGCTCAACAAGGTAGAACATTGGTATTTTGTTTGCCACTAGTCTGACCCGTCAGCGTTGTACTGGTGCCGGGCATCACATGGGCAAAGTAGACCCACTGGACTTGGAGATTGTGTGTCTGTCTTTCTGGTTGCTGTGTGTCCATCAAATTCTAATCTGGACCCGGAAGTCAGTTCCACTGCTTTAAAAAAATATATATTCCCCTCTGATCAGGGACTCATTTAGACCTGGGACACCAGCCGTACCTTGGACCCTCCAGGGTACGACGTGAATACACCTGCTTGTAAGGGCTTATATGTGGTGATGAGCAATGTTCCCTCTAAAGTGCGCGCGTGCGTGCACGCAGTAGCCCCGAGACTTCCCTGCAGTGGAAATATCAGCAGCAGGAGATTGAGCTTTTACCCTGTAACATACTGACCACACGACGGCGAGCCTGGCAAAAGGCCTGTACCGGTAGGTACATGTTATGCGCTTGTTTTGAGACCAAAGCGAGAGCTGCATGTAGCCACGTGCACATTTTGTTTATCCTATGCTAGTTAGTGAGTAATTGGATCATATGTAGTCAGCAATAGAGGAGTGATTGCTTTCCTACAAGAGCACAAAATGTGTACAGTGCTAGACATTTTTGCAAAGGCTTATATTTAACTTAAAGGGGCAGTGTTGTATTTTGAGGCAGGCTAGAATAAGATAAGAGGGTAGCATCATTTGTCTGATTCTCTGTGGTAATGGTCAAGTGGTTTCTTGCATCAAACGACACAACATTTATCGTCACCTCCTTGTCTGAAGGACAAGTGGATAAACAGGTTCATGTGAAGCCCTGCATGTTTTTTTCCCCCTCAAGTCTCATGGAATCCAGGCCTATATTCAACACATGTTGGCTGCTACTGTAGTCTGAATGATAGAACAGTTATTTCCATGTTATTTCCATATCTCCATTGCTTTTGATGGTAGGCCACTCTGGTGGGCCTACGTTATGATCAAGTAGCCACAGTAGCCTACTTGGCCACTGTCAAAACTGTAACTTAAAGCGGGTACAGCCTCTGTGTTAAACAGTAAACACACACTGGAATTTGCACAGAATTGTCACAACGCTCAAGTTTGCGCTCAGCAGACCTGAAATATGCTCAGTGTCGGGAAAAAATGAGAGGGAACGTTGGTCATGAGAGTGTTCATCCTGTCCGAAGTGGTTATTTTAGTTCCACTCTATAGACCTGCACTGTCCCTCGTCCCTCTGTCGAGGGGGACGTGAATTGGCCAGCAGAGTTAGCAGAGTATTAGCCTGGCACTATTATCTCATTACCATGCCCCACTTTACCCATCTGTATTAAAACCCTCTTTGACAAACTGAGCTGAGTGAGCCTGGCCACCATGCTTCGGGGCATTACAGACGACCGAGGTTATACCCAGGATTCCCATTGTTCTTTGAGTTCTCGTACAGATGTAGGATCTTAATTTGATCACTCTTTTGTTGCGGAGTATTTTCCTGCAGCAGGAAATGCAAACTTGCCTGAACAAAAAATGTATCAATCCCTACAATAAATGTCAATTCATTATAATTCACATTTCCTGTTGCTGCAGGATTATTTTCCTGCTGTAGTAAACTGGCTCAAATTAAGATCCTACATTTGTGTAGGTCAGTGGCTCTAGTTTAGCTGGCTACTAATGCCGTTTACTTAACATTGCTGTGTTGCTCTTTTTTACAGGGATGAACTGAACTGGCAGAACAGTGCGTAAACTGATTGATGACCCTTGACCCTGATCTACTTCCTGCTTCTCTTCTCCAAGATACTGTGAGTAACTAAGATATCATCTGTGGCTTTGAAGGCTTTTCAGGCCATAAAAATAGAATTCGTAACAGTTATTTTCTCTGGTTCAGACTGTGAGAGTCTGAGAGTAAGATACTGTAGCAGTAAGATGGAACGGTGTTTGCTTAGAGATGCTTAGTTCTAGTTACATAATGTCTGTGGCAAGTGTGTGCATTTCAGAATGGAGTTTTGTAACTCAACACTCGTTGAATAATTGTGGAGGATCTGTTGAAGAGATCGCTTTCCTGTGATGAACTGGAGAAATCCCTGCTTTTTTTGGGTTGATGAGAAGGTGCCGTCACACAGGGGTTACTTTGACAATGGATTATTTAGACAAATCCGTTGTTGTCGTTGCCTCCTTCGACATGGAAGAGTCTAAATACCCTGTTTCTCAGTGTTTACACCTCTTAGTCAACCTTCAGGTGGCTCTGTACCCTCCTATAGGTGAGCCGTTTACCTGTTACAACTGTGGTTCGGTACCAGGCTGAAGGCACCACGAGGGCCCCCCACGTGACCAGGGCTCCTCTACTCACACACAGGGGCCTTGAGGGCTACCAGTGGCCCAGAGCAGCCTCGCATCCCTGTCCCCTTAGTCAGACCAGTGGGACTCAGATGAGAGGGGGAATAGGACACGTGACAGGGTAGCATGCAGCGCTGCTCTGCCCTGTGGGAGAAGGCTAGATTTGCCGAGTCAAACCCTGTCCCCCTGTCCTCGACCTCCCTGCCCCGATTTGGATGGCGCTGAGTCATTGCGCCGCACCCCTAGCCCTCTGGTGGGAAGGAGAAAGGGACGGAGGACAGGAGTTTTCGTGTGTGTGTGTGTGCGCTGTGTGACGTTACTGTGACGTTAGTGGTGGTCAGAGTCATTATTCTCCACTAACACGCTAACCTGACCGGTCACTTCCTCTGGCCAGCTCTGACCTCGTTGCAGTACAACAAAGGGACGTAACTGAAGTTGCGAAGACAAACTGTTTATAAAAGTAGCTTACCGCACATTTCAGTGTCCCGTACAATCATCCTCGAAGAGTGTTGATAGCTTTCTTTTACTGAATGAGGCTAGAAATCTGAGCAAGTCACCAACCATCCATACCAGGTGTCGCTTGACTGCATGTTTTTCCTCCCTTCCTGGTGAGAATTGTGATGAGTGATGTGCTTAACTGCCTATGAAACGTATTTCATCTTCCGTGGGTTCTCATTTTCAGTTGGCTACCGCCAGATAACTCAAGGCCATTGGGTGTAAGAACAGGAATTGCCTCGGGTATTCTTGTGTCAAAGCCACTGATTGGCTGACTAATATCCCTCTCTGTGTAATATAGACCCACACAGTCATTAGTAATGAAGCTCTCTACTGTCTACAATCATTTAGTTTAACGTTCTATCCATGTTGGTTATTGAAAAAACGTCTAGCTTGGAGCTCATCTGAGCGGTTGGCTTCAGACGCCGCCACCCGCTAGTACTTAATGCTGATTGTTAAGGTTCCGACACACTACAGGTTGTCTGGCGAGGACAGTACGGATGCTTCTCAGTTTTATCTTCGTCCCCATCACACATAGTATTAACACACACACTCTCTTTAGTTTATTTACGAATCAACTTGTGATACTCAGAATGTCTTGTGATTTTCTTGGATGCACGCACAATGTTCCTAGAGTAAATAGTCAACTTGGTCGTCAGCCAAAACGTGCACCGCCTTCTTGGAACAACACTCTGAGCTAGAGTGGGCGAAGCCATTGTCCAAATGTCCATTCAAGCACTCTAATTGGCTGAAAGGAAGGGACTTTTTTCCCCCTTTTTTTAACAGTTATACACAAATAAAGCCCTTTTCCAGGTAAACAAACACAGAACAGCGATCAATAAATCCAAGCCCTCTCACATCAGCACAGTCGTGAAGAAGGCACGGCAGTGCCTCTTCTCCCTTAGATCCTTAGGAACTTTTACAGCTGCACCATCGAGAGCATCCCAACTGGTTATATCACCATCTGGTATGGCAACTGCGCCGCCCTCGACCGGAAGGCCCTACAGAGGGTGGTGCGGACAGCCCAGCCCATTGCAAAAGACTCCAGGCACCAGAGACATGGACAGTTCTCCATGCTCCTGTCCGGCTGGCGTTACAGGTGCATCAAGGCTCTAAACATCTTCCATCCCCCGGTCATCACAATGCTAATGGCTAACAACTACTTCTCCCCCTCACACCTAAGCTGCTGCTAAAATGATTATTGATTACATTTATTACTACCGCTACGCTGCTGTTCATAAATTATTGATTGCCATTAGTATCTATCTATTTATCCTGCTACTGGTCACTATTACTCCTGTTTACATGTATATATTACCATTAATATATTACCATCAGTATTTATATATTCCTGCTACCAGTAACTTTTCAGCCCTGTTTACATGTATATATTACCATTAACATATTACCATCAGTATTTACAGTGGGGCAAAAAAGTATTTAGTCAGCCACCAATTGTGCAAGTTCTCCCACTTAAAAAGATGAGAGAGGCCTGTAATTTTCATCACAGGTACACTTCAACTATGACAGACAAAATGAGAAATAAAATCCAGAAAATCACATTGTAGGATTTTTAATGAATTTATTTGCAAATGATGGTGGAAAATAAGTATTTGGTCAACAACAAAAGTTTCTCAATACTTTGTTATATACCCTTTGTTGGCAATGACAGAGGTCAAACGTTTTCTGTAAGTCTTCACAAGGTCTTCCCACACTGTTGCTGGTATTTTGGCCCATTCCTCCATGCAGATCTCCTCTAGAGCAGTGATGTTTTGGGGCTGTTGCTGGGCAACACGGACTTTCAACTCCCTCCAAAAATGTTCTATGGGGTTGAGATCTGGAGACTGGCTGGGCCACTCCAGGACCTTGAAATGCTTCTTACGAAGCCACTCCTTCGTTGCCCGGGCGATGGGTTTGGGATCATTGTCATGCTGAAAGACCCAGCCACGTTTCATCTTCAATGCCCTTGCTGATGGAAGGAGGTTTTCACTCAAAATCTCACGATACATGGCCCATTCAATCTTTCCTTTACACGGATCAGTCGTCCTGGTCCCTTTGCAGAAAAACAGCCCCAAAGCATGATGTTTCCACCCCCATGCTTCACAGTAGGTATGTTGTTCTTTGGATGCAACTCAGCATTCTTTGTCCTCCAAACACGACGAGTTGAGTTTTTACCAAAAAGTTATATTTTGGTTTCATCTGACCATATGACATTCTCCCAATCTTCTTCTGGATCATCCAAATGCTCTCTAGCAAACTTCAGATGGGCCTGGACATGTACTGGCTTAAGCAGGGGGACACGTCTGGCACTGCAGGATTTGAGTCCCTGGCGGCGTAGTGTGTTACTGATGGTTGGCTTTGTTACTTTGGTCCCAGCTCTCTGCAGGTCATTCACTAGGTCCCCCCGTGTGGTTCTGGGATTTTTGCTCACCGTTCTTGTGATCATTTTGACGCCACTGGGTGAGATCTTGCGTGGAGACCCAGATCGAGGGAGATTATCAGTGGTCTTGTATGTCTTCCATTTCCTAATAATTGCTCCCACAGTTTCTTCAAACCAAGCTGCTTACCTATTGCAGATTCAGTCTTCCCAGCCTGGTGCAGGTCTACAATTCTGTTTCTGGTGTCCTTTGACAGCTTTGCCCCGCTGTATATATTCCTGCTACTAGTCACTTTTCAGCCCTGTTTACATGTATATATTACCATTAATATATTACCATCAGTATTTATATATTCCTGCTACCAGTCACTTTTCAGCCCTGTTTACATGTATATCCACCTATCATGCCTACACTCACATTCTTACACACACACACACACACACACACACACACACACACACACACACACACACACACACACACACACACACACAATAGATAAAACAATGAGACAGATATTTCAACAGATGTACAGTACCAGTCAAATGTTTGGACACCTACTCATTCCTGAGTTTTTCTTATTTTTTTTTATTTTTTCTACATTTGTAGAATAATAGTGAAGACATCAACACTATTAAATAACGTAGTAACCAAAAAAGTGTTAAACAAATCAAAATATATTTGAGATGAGGTTATTCAAAGTAGCCACCCTTTGCCTTGATGACAGCTTTGTACACTCTTGGCATTCTCTCAACCAGCTTCATGAGGTAGTCGCCTAGAATGCATTTAAATTGACAGGTGTGCCTTGTTAAAAGTTAATTTGTGGAAATTCTGTCCTTAATGCCTTTGAGCCAATCAGTTGTGTTGTGACAAGGTACCGGTGCTATACAGAAGATAACCTTATTTGGTAAAAGACCAAGTCCATATTATGGAAAGAACAGCTTAAATAAGCAAAGAGAAATGACAGTCCATCAATACTTTAAGACATGAAGGTCAGTCAATCCGGAAAATTTCATGAACTTTGAAAGTTTCAAGGGCAGTTGCAAAAACCATCAAGCGCTATGATGAAACTGGCTCTCATGAGGACCGCCACAGAAAAGGAAGACCCAGAGTTACCTCTGCTGCAGAGGATAAGTTCACAGAGTTCAAGTAACAGACAAATCTCAACATGTTTGAGACTGCGTGAATCAGGCCTTCATGGTCGAATTGCTGCAAAGAAACCACTACAAAAGGACACCAATAAGAAGAAGAGACTAGCTTGGGCCAAGAAACTTGAGCAATGGACATTCGACGTGGTGGTGGAAATCTGTCCTTTGGTCTGATGAGTCCAAATTTGAGATTTTTGGTTCCAACCGCTGTGTCTTTGTGAGACGCAGAGAAGGTGTACGGATGATCTCCGCATGTGTGGTTCCCACCGTGAAGCATGGAGGAGGAGGTGTGATGGAGTGGGGGTGCTTTGCTGGAGACACTGTCTGTGATTAATTTAGAATTCAAGGCACACTTAACCAGCATGGCTACCACAGCATTCTGCAGCGATACGACATCCCATCTGGTTTGCCCATCTGGTTTGCTCTTAGTGGGACTAGCATTTGTTTTTCAACATGACAATGACCCAAAACACACCTCCAGGCTGTGTAAGGGCTTTTTGACCAAGAAAGAGAATGATGGAGTGCTGCATCAGATTACCTGACCTCCACAATCACCCAACCTCAACCAAATTGAGATGTTTTGGGATAAGTTGAGCAGCAGAGTGAAGGAAAAGCAGCCAACAAGTGTTCAGCATATGTAGGAAATCCTTCAAGACTGTTGGAAAAGCATTCCAGTTGAAGCTGGTTGAGAGAATGCCAAGAGTGCAAAGCTGTCATTTTTTATTTTATTTATTTGACCTTTATTTAACTAGGCAAGTCGGTTAAGAACACATTTCTTATTTTCAATGACGGCCTAGGAACAGTGGGTTAACTGCCTGTTCAGGGGCAGAACGACAGATTTGTACCTTGTCAGCTCTGGGATTTAAACTTGCAACCTTTCGGTTACTAGTCCAACGCTCTAACCACTAGGCTACCCTGCCGCCCCAAGGCAAAGGGTGGCAACTTTGAATAATCTAAAATACATTTAGATTTGTTTAACACTTTTTAATGTTACTACATGTGTTATTTTATAGTTTTGATATATCTTCACTATTATTCTACAATGTAGAAGATAGTAAAGTTGTTGCACACGTGCACTTCCCAGAGTAGGCGTTCCCCAGTGGAAATATGCAAATACATGCTACAACGTGCCAATATGATACCCACCTCTTTGCTTGTTCTGCCTACTATGGCTCATTTGTTCCCATTTGAAGCGACAGGCTGTGGTCTATCTTGGTTTAGTTATAAAAAAATCTTTGCTAACACCCACCACATACACTAATATACATAGACACTCACCACCACCCACCCACCCACCACTTATGCTGCTGTCATACTGTTTACTAGTATTATTATTTATTTTGCCACCAGTCACTTTCTCTTCATCCCTACCTACAGTGGAGGTCGGACGTTTACATACACTTAGGTTGGAGTCATTAAAACTAGTTTTCAACCACTCCACACATTTCTTGTTAACAAATTATAGTTTTGTCAAGTCGGTTAGGACATCTACTTTGTGCATGACACGACATTTTTCCAACAATTGTTTACAGACAAATTATTTCACTTATAATTCACTGTATCACAGTTCCAGTGGGTCAGAAGTTTACATACACTAAGATGACTGTGCCTTTAAACATTATGTAATGGTTTTAGAAGCTTCTGATAGGCTAATTGACATCATTTGAGTCAATTGGAGGTGTACCTATGGATGTATTTCAAGGTCTACCTTCAAACTCAGTGCCTCTTTGCTTGACATCATGGGAAAATATAAAGAAATCAGTGAAGACCCCAGAAAAACAATTGTAGACCTCCACAAGTCTGGTTCATCCTTGGGAGTAATTTCCAAACGCTTGAAGGTTTCACTTTCATCTGTACACACAAAAGTACGCAAGTATAAACACCTTGGGACCCCACAGCCGTCATACCGCTCTGGAAGGAGACACGTTCTGTCTCCTAGAGATGAACGTGATTTCGTGCGAAAAGTGCAAATCAATCCCAGAACAACAGCAAAGAACCTTGTGAAGATGCTGGAGGAAACGGGTACATAAGTATCTATATCCACAGTAAAACGATTCCTATATCGACATAACCTGAAAGGCCGCTCAGCAAGGAAGAAGCCACTGCTCCAAAACCGCCATAAAAAAGCCAGACTACGGTTTTGCAACTGCACATGGGGACAAAGATCATACTTTTTGAAGAAATGTCCTCTGGTCTGATGAAACAAAAATAGAACTGTTTGGCCGTAATGACCATCGTTATGTTTGGAGGAAAAAGGGGGAGGCTTGCAAACTAAAGAACACCATCCCATCCATGAAGCACGGGGGTGGCAGCATCATGTTGTGGGGGTGCTTTGCTGCAGGAGGGTCTGGTGCACTTCACAAAATAGATGGCATCATGAGGGGGGACAATTATGTGGATATATTGAAGCAACATCTCAAGACATCAGTCAGGAAGTTAAAGCTTGGTCGCAAATGGGTCTTCCAAATGGACAATGACCCCAAGCATACTTCCAAAGTTGTGGCAAAATGGCTTAAGGACAACAAAGTCAAGGTATTGGAGTGGCTACCACAAAGCCCTGACCTCAATCCTATAGAACAGTTGTGGGCAGAACTGAAAAAGCGTGTGCGAGCAAGGAGGCCTACAAACCTAACTCAGTTACACCAGCTCTGTCAGAAGGAATGGGACAATATTCACCCAACTTATTGTGGGAAGCTCGTGGAAGGCTACCCGAAACGTTTGACCCAAGTTAAACAATTTAAAGGCAATGCTACCAAATACTAATTGAGTGCATGTAAACTTCTGACCCACTGGGAATGTGATGAAATAAAAGCTGAAATAAATCATTCTCTCTACTATTATTCGGACATTTCACATTCTTAAAATAAAGTGGTGATCCTAACTGACCTAAGATGGGGAATTTTTACTAGGATTAAATGTCAGGAATTATGAAAACCGTTTTAAATGTATTTGGCTCAGGTGTATGTAAACTTCCGACTTCAACTGTACATTTCTACATCAAATACTTCCTCTCTTATTTCACTGGAGCCAGTACATCACTGGGGGTGAGCTCCCTGAAATCCAGGACATCTATATCAGGCGGTGTGGAAGGAAGGCCCGCTAAATCGTTGTAGACTCCAACCACCCAAGTCATAGACTATTCTGTCTCCTTCCGCACGGCAAGCGGTACCAGTGCATCAAGTCTATCCCCAAGTAATAAGACTAATAAATAGCTAACAAAATAGCTACACATACTGAGTGGACCTTGTATCTTTATTGACCTCGTATTTGTAGTTTTGCACTGTCTCTATGCACACTTATAGGGCCCTACATGCTTGCACACTCACTCACTCCATCACCTGCTCACTCACACATAATTTGCACATACACTACCGTTCAAAAGTTTGGGGTCACTTCGAAACTAGGAAATATAGTGAAGACGTTGACAAGGTTATAAATAATGATTTTTTAAAAATTGAAATAATTATTGCTTTCGTCAAAGAATCCTCCATTTGCAGCAATCACAGCCTTGCAGACCTTTGGCATTCTAGTTGTCAATTTGTTGAGGTAATCTGAAGAGATTTGATCCCATGCTTCCTGAAGCACCTCCCACAAGTTGGTTTGGCTTGATGGGCACTTCTTACGTACCATACGGTCAAACTGCTCAGCTGTGTTAACATAATTGCAAAAGGGTTTTCTAATGATCAATTAGCTGTTTAAAATTATAAACTTGGAATAGCTAACACAACGTGCCATTGGAACACAGGAGTGATGGTTGCTGATAATGGGCCTCTGTACGCCTATGTAGATATTCCATAAAAAATCAGCTGTTTCCAGCTACAATAGTCATTTACAACATTAACAATGTCTACACTATATTTCTGATAAATTTTATGTTATTTTAAATGGACAAAAAAATGTGCTTTTCTTTCAAAAACAAGGACATTTCTAAGTGACGCCAAACTTTTGAACGGTAGTGTACATTTATACTGACTCTACACACACACACATACACATACAAGCTATTGCTACTCTGTTTATCGTATATCCTGTTGCCTACTCACCTTACCCCTAACTACCTCTATCGATCCAGTATCCCAGCACATTGTAAATATGGTATTGGAACTGATCCTGTATATATACTGAACAAAAATATAAACGGAACTGCCAGATGGTGAAGCGTGATTCATCACTCCAGAGAACGCGTTTCCACTGCTCCAGAGTCCAATGGAGGCGAGCTTTGCACCACTTCAGCCGACGCTTGGCATTGCGCATGGTGATTCTTAGGCTTTTGTGCGGCTGCTTGGCCACGAAAACCCATTTCATTAAGCTCCCGACTAACAGTTATTGTGCTGACGATGCTTCCAGAAGCAGTTTGGAAATCGGTAGTGAGTGTTCCAACCGGGGACAGACGATTTTTATGCGCTTCAGCACTCAGCGGTCCCGTTCTGTGAGCTTGTGTGGGCTACCACGACGTTTCCACTTCGCAATAACAGCACTTACAGTTAACCGTGGCAGCTCTAGCATTGCAGAAATTTGATGAACTGACTTTGATTTGTTGGAAAAGGTGTAATTCTGTGACTGTGCCACGATGAAAGTCACTGAGCTCTTCAGTGAGGCCATTCAATGTTTACCTATGGAGATTGCATGGCTGTGTGCTTGATTTTATACACCCGTCAGCAACGGGCGTGGCTGAAATAGCCGAATCCACTCATTTGAAGGTGTGTCCACATACTTTCGTATATACTGTATAGTGTATTTATCGTGTTCTTATTAGTTATGCCTTTTGGATATTGAATACTGCACTGTTGGGTCTGGTTTGCAAGTTAGGCTTTTTACTGTACTTATGCATGTGACAAATAACACTTTTTTCCCCAGCGTTTTCTTTCCTGCTCTCTGTCGGCTTTCATTGGTCCAGTAGCACGCTGGACTGGACATGGCTGGACTGCTTTGACAGAACAGATTGAATTCTCACAAACATAACTCGCCTGTCCCTCAGGGATTGACTGTGGATCTACTTCACTGCCCCACCTGATGGGAGAGCCATTCTCCGTCTCGCTCACCTCCCTCTCCGTCAGTGTGTCAGAGGCCTGTTTTGTCTGCTGCCTCCGTTGGCACGACCAGCCCATCCACGGTGTATGTGTGTGTGCGTGTCTGTGTGTGAAATACAGTGCAGATGTGAGCCATGGCAGCAGACAGACAGATGACATAAATAGTAAATAGTGTCCAGAGCAGTACATTAGCAGATGTTAGCCCCTTTTTCCAGCCTGAGCTGATTCGTGTCGGGTGTGTATGCTGTCCAGACATCTGTCTGTCCACCAGGGATTCTGCTGCTCACTTCAACCCCCTTTCTGATTTATAACACTCCACACATGGTATCTGTCCGTCATGATTTCACACTCTTTATGTTTCTGCATGGTGTGTATTTTTGTTAAGTGCTATTTGCACAGCTGTAGGACATTTGGAACTCCGGGTGACCCTTGGAGATGTGGTGGTGTCACCCTGGGGTCTTTTCCTGACCTGCTTGGTAGCCTAACGTACTGCCTGCTTCTACACGCGTGTCCTTGAGAGAGTGTTTAGCAGCTGTGAAGTCTGTCCAGAAGAACATTGAATTCCGCCTGCTAGACAAGCAAAATCGAAAAGGGATAAGGTCTTTACGTTTTATGGTTCTTGGTCCAGGGCCGTGTTTGCATGATTGCTTAACACTCCCAGCAATGGGAGCACATCCTTTTCTAGGATCTTATTCTATTGTAAATCACTTTGGATTAAAAAAAAAATGTTTTTAAGTTATCTGCCAAGTGGCAAATATTTTATAATTAAGTTAAAGGCTCTATTTGTTTGTGTCCATAATTGGATCTCTCTGTTGTTGCTGAGACTTTTCCCACACAGCAGGAAATGCACATTTGTAGTGTGTTAGAGTTTTAGAAAGACTTCTAAAGTTTGTCATTTTCACTTTGAAATTTCAGATTTGATTTGCCCTAAGGGCAAAATGTATCAACCCCTTACAAAGATGTCCGTTAATTATAATCCTCATAATTCACATTTCCTGTTGCTGCGGGATTATTTTCCCACTGTAGCAAACTGGCTCAAATTAAGACCCGACATCTGTAGCAAAGCAGATTTCATGACCTGGCTCTCTTGACAGGGTGAAACCTCCCTTTTAATTTCTCTGAGCTTTTCTCTTTACGGCCCCTACGGTGAATGAGTCCCCAGAGTACGGTAGAGTTACATGGAGACCGGGACCGCTCGATGCATTGTGTCTCTTATTGCATTAGAAACCATCTGTCTCGGTGGAAGCACTGTTGTTTGTATTGACAGAAGTGAGTCAAATGATTCCAAAGGGACACTTTCCTTTTGGTTTTGGTTTTGAGAAGGAGCACAAGTCAGAAGGTATTTATAAAGTGTCTCAGAGTAGGAGTGGTGACTTTCTTAGATCATAATGAATACGATTATCTGAACAGGAGAAACCTGATCTATATCAGCAATACTCGTAGGCTGCGTTTACAAAGCCCAATTCCGATATTTATTTTTTTACACTAACCGCACTTTTGACCAATCACATCAGATCTTTTTCAGAGCTGATCTGATTGGTCAAAAGACCAATTACTGAAAAAAAATAAGAATCAGAATTGGGCTGCCTGTGTAAATGCAGCCTTAGACGGCGTGAATGCAGACCGAGAACTCAGACCTCCCATACTACGTAATGTTTGTCAGAAGACATTTGTCAAGAGGTCAGGTCAGTAGCAGTACTTTGTCTCACCAAGTAGCCCTTTCCTGCAGTCAAATGACCAAATCACCCTCAAGTGCCCTCATAGGTGGAATGTTAATATTTTTCATAATTAATAAACAAAATTTAAAAAAATGTTATGCAGAAAATCTGGTGTTTAAGTCAAACGGTTTTGTTATATTTCAGTCTTCCGTGATGTATATAAAGTGTAATATTAGGACGCAAACTCAAAATGTAATACATTTCAACTCTATATATGACACGGTACAGGCTTTTAAACCCATAACCATGTGTGTGTGAGGTTTACACTTTTGTTTCAAAGTAGATTTGTTTAAGACTACCGAGAATCACTCCGTGTGACCCTGATGCAGCCCGCTGCAGTAAATGGTTAAAGGTAAAACATCTCCACCAGCTGTGAGGTGAAGAAGAATGTGTACTGTACTCCCTGCCCCCTGCTTGTTTTTACCCTGATGGTTGGTGAACTCCGAGAGGAAAGATCACAAGAATACAGAAAGGATATAAACACAGAAAGGTGACATTAACATAAATTCAGAGGCCTGTCAGTGAGGTTTTTCTGGCGTTGTGTAAAATAGCTCTGGGAAGTTGAATAAAAAAGGTTTACCATGCTTTCAGATCTCACTCTATTCATTATTCCGGGTATCACAGATTAGGAGTGATGGCTATTGGCCACACCGTTTTCCACCTAATCATTTAAATATGAGCAACCAGGATGTTAAGGCATTCTGATGCAGTGGGGCGAGCATCCTCTCTCTTGGATCTCCTCTATTATATCTTCAGGGCAGATGATTGATTTCTGTGTGGATTATTTTCTTTTGCCATCCTCCACTGCAGGTGTTCATCCTTCATACAGTAGGCCCAGTAATATAATCCCCTGAATCTTAATCTCCTCTCTTGGAAATGATTTTGGAAAACAGATTAAATGCAGAGAAACCAGGAGAAGCAACATCTGACCTCGTGGGCCCCACCCTGATAGGAACATGCTGATCTGTGCACTATAGAGATATAGTGTGCAGGGCAGGCATCACCCTTACTGTGTTGCCTTGAATCGGTTATGGACGTTATCCTACACTAAAGGGGTTATCATGATTTTCACAGTAGTTTACAGTACACCTACTGTAATATAAATAGGGTATCAAAGCAAGTACTGTGTAATGACACACAGTACAATACTGTAACATTGACTGTATTATACTGGAAGAAAGTCAACGCTACCTTAATCGGAATGAATGAATGAAATTCATTGAGGGAAGGGTTTGTATTTCACAGTATTTTACTGTAATTACAAACGATTGATGCAAGCAGGTTGGCTGCTAGGTAAAGTGTTTACACATTACACCATAGTCAAGAATATTTGGTGGCACTTCTAGAGGCCTTAATGAAGGCTTCCAAACTTGCAGCAACTACAGGGCAAAATAGAACAAAAGGACATGGAAAAATGCTCAGCCATTTAAGACTTGCTGCCACTCCATTATGTCAAGGTGTGTCTAAAGGCGAAGTCAGGTGCAGGAGAGTAGAGTATGATAAATAAAGCGCACCTTATTAAAGTTCCAAAACGGGAGCACAACAAAAACGCTCAAAAACACGGAACAATAAAGTAAGGCGCTAAAGAACATTGTTTGACATGAAAACAATTACACACAAAACATGGGAAACAGAGGGTTAAATACAATTAGATTGATTGGGGATATGAAAAACCAGGTGTGTATGAAAACCAGACAAGACAAATGGATATATGAAAAATGGAGCGGCAATGACTAGAAAGCCGGTGACGTCGATCGCTGACCGCCGCCCCCGAACAAGGAGAGGAGCCGACTTCGGTGAAAGTCGTGACACATTATGTCCCCTATACAAACTGATAGGAGTTGAATTGGTACAGTATTCTCACTCACGGGTGCAACAAATATAGCCTCTTACAAGGCACACCTCAAAATATGTTAATAATGAGCCAGAAACTACAACACCATGCCCCTGCTAGTGGTCAAAAGGTTTTTGGCGCTACAAAGATACCGTACGGCACTGTATTCTGTGGGGTTGATTACAGTACCATTGGAAATACAGCAATTCTTTCCCTGTCCACAACATTTTCCCACCATAATTTACAGTAAGCTGCAGTAAAACATTTGAGTGTTTTACTGTTGATAATACTCAAAATTACTGTATAAATGACAGATTTCCGTTAGTGTATGAACAATCGATTAGGCATGTATCATGTGTACAGTCGGATATGTATGTAGGCCTGTCCTATGATTATTACACCAGACATAATGGTAGTGTATTATCAATGACAATATAATGCTGTTATAGAAGCTTTAGAGCGTTGGGCTAGTAACCGAAAAGTCGCTGGTTTGAATACCCGAGCCGACAAGGTGAAAAATCTGTCGTTTTGCCCTTTAGCAAGGAACTTAACCCTAATTTTCTCCAGAGGCGCTATACTACTATGGCTGACCCTATAAAAGAACACATTTCACCTGACCTATCCAGTGTATGTGACAATAAAACATAGATATATTTCGTTTTTTACTGTTGAAGCAATGCAGTATTTCAGATGTAGCTTTGCAGAATATACAGTTGAAGTCGGAAGTTTACATACACTTAGGTTGGATTCATTAAAACTCGTTTTTCAACCGCTCCACAAAGGTCTTGTTAACAAACTATAGTTTTGGCAAATCAGTTAGGACATCTACTTTGTGCGTGACACAAGTAATTTTTCCAACAATTGTTTACAGACAGATTATTTCACAAATAATTCACTGTATCACAATTCCAGTGGGTCAGAAGTTTACATACACTAAGTTGACTGTGCATTTAAACAGCTTGGAAAATTCCAGACAATGATGTCATGGCTTTAGATGCTTTTAATAGGCTAATTGACATCATCTGAGTCAATTGGAGGTGTACCTGTGGATGTATTTCAAGGCCTACCTTCAAACTCACTGCCTCTTTGCTTGACATCATGGGAAAATCAAAAAGAAATCAGCCAAGACCTCAGAAAATGTGTAGACCTTCACAAGTCTGGTTCATCCTTAGGAGCAATTTCCAAACACCTGAAGGTACCACGTTCATCTATACAAACAATAGTATGCAAGTATAAACACCATGGGACCACACAGCCGTCATACCACATTGGAAGGAGACGCGTTCTGTCTCCTAGAGATGAACGTACTTTGGTGCGAATGTCACGTTCGTCATAATGATGAGACCAAGGCGCAGCGTGAGTAGAGTTCCACATAATTTAACTGAAACTCACCAAACAAAACAACAAAAAACAAACGGAACGTGAAGCTACTGAACATAGACAAGATCCCACAACACAAATGAGGTAAATGGCTACCTAACTATGACCCCCCCAATCAGAGACAACAATAAACAGCTGTCTCTGATTGGGAACCATATCAGGCCAACATAGCCTTACAAAACCTCCTAGACATACAAAACCCCTAGACATACAAAAACTAGAGTACCCACCCTAGTCACACCCTGACCTAACCAAAATATATAGAAAAACAAAGATACAAAGATATCTAAGGTCAGGGCGTGAAAGCGAAAAGTGCAAATCAATCCCAGAACAACAGCAAAGGACCTTTGTGAAGATGCTGGAGGAAACAGGTACAAAAGTATCTATATCCACAGTAAAACAAGTCCTATATCGACATAACCTGAAAGGTCGCTCAGCAAGGAAGAAGCCACGGTTCCAAAACCGCCATAAAAAAAGCCAGACAACGGTTTGCAACTGCACATGGGGACAAAGGTCATACTTTTTGGAGAAATATCCTCTGGTCTGATTAAACAAAAATAGAAATGTTTGGCCATAATGACCATTGTTATGTTTGGAGGAAAAAGGGGGAGGCTTGCAAACTAAAGAACACCATCCCATCCATGAAGCACGGGGGTGGCAGCATCATGTTGTGGGGGTACTTTGCTGCAGGAGGGACTGGTGCACTTCACAAAATAGATGGCATCATGAGGGGGGACAATTATGTGGATA
This sequence comes from Oncorhynchus kisutch, assembly GCF_002021735.2. Lineage (NCBI taxonomy): Eukaryota > Metazoa > Chordata > Actinopteri > Salmoniformes > Salmonidae > Oncorhynchus > Oncorhynchus kisutch. The sequence goes on along the minus strand of NC_034178.2, from coordinate 12,020,766 downwards.
TATTGAAGCAACATCTCAAGACATCAGTCAGGAAGTTGAAGCTTGGTTGCAAATGGGTCTTCCAAATGGACAATGACCCCAAGCATACTTCCAAAGTTGTGGCAAAATGGCTTAAGGACAACAAAGGCAAGGTATTGGAGTGGCTATCACAAAGCCCTGGCCTCAATCCTATAGAAAATGTGTGGGCAGAACATAAAAAGCGTGTGAGATCAAGGAGGCCTATAAACCTGACTCAGTTACACCAGCTCTGTCAGGATGATCCTATCTGACCTAAGACAGGGCTTTTTTACTAGGATTAAATGTCAGGAATTGTGAAAAACTGAGTTTAAATGTATTTGGCTAAGGTGTATGTCAACTTCCGACTTCAACTGTATATAGCCATGTATCTCCATCAGTATGCAATCATCATTTAAAAGGGATGTTACCAGAGGTGAATAGATGAATAGTGATTTTACTCTTTTAATCAGTATCATAAACCAGATTGTTAAAGGTGCAATCTGTGATTGAGGCATACATTTTTGGACTATTCTATTCTCCACTATATTTTTGAAGAATAGATTTTTGAAGAATATAACAAATTCCTCATGAGCCTAGTTCAATTGTCTTACCCAATCAGAACCCAAAATAAAAGCTTGTTTTACTCCTTTGTTTGTAAACAATGTAGTTTAAAAACAAACACTGTATTTTAAAAAACATATTTTACCTTTATTTAACTAGGCAAGTCCGTTAAGAACAAATTCTTATTTACAATGACGGCCTACACCAGCCAAACACGGACAACGCTGGGCCAATTGTGCACCGCCCTATCGGACTCCCAATCACGGCCGGTTGTGATGCAGCCTGGATTCGAACCAGGGTGTCTGTAGTGACACCTCTAGCTCTGAGATGCAGTGCAGACCACTGCGCCAGTGTATAGCCTTAAAACATGGTTTAAACTATCATTTTGATCACAGATGGGCAGTCCCTGCATCCAAAGCTCAAATTCTTACCAGTCCCATCCCTCAGAGGTTTTGGGTGACCGCTTAACTGCAGATTGCCCCTTAAAGAGATTCTAGTATACTTTTTAGCCAGTAGTTCTGAAAGTAGCACTCACAATCCAAAAATGGTCCCCGGAAGTTGCGTACTACATCATATATTTACAGATATGTTCACCACATCATTGCTCTCTCTCTCTCTTTGCTGTGTCCATTGAGCCCTGCAACCTCATTGGATAACGCTGGGCAGACCTCTTGCCAGCTGTCACTTAAATGTGATGGGCTGAATGAAGCTCATTGGCTAGAACTCAAATTGCTAGGGGGCTGGCCAACATGGGGGGAAATGTAGGGAAAATGGCACGGCACAGCTTCAAGAAAACAGTCGCTTTCAAACTAGGGATTTTGTGGCTAATTTAGGTACGACAGTAATTCTGCTCGTAGATTATGCATGTATAAACTACACATTGAAATATTCAGCCCAAAGCGAGAGGTTTAAAGGGTGCTTTCTTAGTCGCTAAAGTACCGGAGCATTTCTTTAATGTTTCAACTCTGCTTGTAACTTAACATAACATTACATAGGCTACAGTCTCAGACAAGTTTCACACACCAATATTTAACAGTGAAAAGTTTGCTCATTACAATAATGTCAATGTAACGAAATAGAAATGGCCTTAGACGCTAAATCCCACGTGTTTAAAAGAGCCACCCCAGACCCCTCAACATCAGGACTGTTTTTCGAAAGCAAAGCACTCTGTCAGTGAGTCAACATCACTGGTCGCATGCTCCATGCTCCGTCTCACTATTGCACGGCAGGAATTTGTTTTGATTCCCATACATGAGTTGTGTTGATGTGATGATGGGCTTGCCCTGCTCATTCAAGAGGCATACAACTGGAAGAGTTTGGACAAGTGCCCTGGAGCGGGAGAGAGCCGTACAGGACAAGGGGTCGGAATAGACGAGGGAGGAAGTGAACTCCCCTCAGGAAGAAGGGGGGAAGATCCATAGGTTCTTCGTCTCACAATACACACACACAATACAATATGTAAGTGCGTTGTTCACAGCAACCTTCTACCTACCAAAATGTTATTCCTCCTCTCATTCACTCTCATTCTGTGGTCTGGTTGTGGACAATGATGGCTCTATCATCCCTCAACGAGGTCCACGCTCAGAAAGAGACTGTGTGTCGTGTGTGCTCTCTCTCTCCGGCCTCTAGGTCATCAGACTGCTCGTTATGGCACATACCTGTCTCCATCGTCACGCGCACCTGCACGTCATCAGACTCACCTGGACTCTATCACTTCCCTGATTGCCTTCCCTATATATGTCACTCCCTCAGGTTCCTTCCCCAGGTGCCATTGTTTCTGTTCCTGTGTCATGTCTGTGCGTTGTTTGTGGTTATTTATTGAAACGCGCACTCTCTGAACTTGCTTTCTGACTCTCACCACACTCGTTACACTGTGTGCTCCTCTCAAACATTAGACTGTGGGAATGTTTGTTTTCTCTGCATGGTTCAGTGAGGAGATATCCAGTCGTTCTTTTTTTTAAAGAAAGACTGGAATATTTGCATGTGGCTCCCACAAAATGTGCTTTTATTATTATTTTTGTCATATTTCCGTGGTAATTAGATGCAATATGGACTCTGTAAATTGTACCACACTGAGGTTTTCAAACCATTGTCACACAGTCTCTCTCTCTGCATAGGGAAATTACCCTAAACATCAGGCACCATAAAACATCAAATAGAATCACTGGTGTACCAAATTACCCTCAGCACATGTGGTTCTGCCTGAGTAACCCGCCCCATAGCCCTCTGGGAGTTGTCCCAAATGGCACCCTATTCCCTTTGTAGTGCACTACTTTTGACCAGAGCCACTGGCGCAGCCCCTTTTTATCCTCAAAAAAAGTCCTTCATAAACCTTTTGCATTTCCATATGCGCCAGGAGGCTAAGTATCTGTTTCTTGGGCGTCAAGAATGTGACTGATCAAAGTGCCTCAGGCCTTGAAATAGAAATCATCGATTGAAAGTAAGGGGATATGGGTGAACAATGGAGTTTATTCAGGGGTTCAAAAGCACATATCAGACCGAGTTTTAGTTTAGAAAGCGATCTCTCCGCAGAAGTGACAGAATGGTAAAAACAGCTAGATTGCCGTAGCAACATCAGGGAAACTGGGAAGAAGGGAGTGGTGATTCAAATACAGCAGTTCTGTAACGTCTTTAATTGAGCCTCGCGCCTTCCCCTTATTTTCCGGCCTCAACACGTTACGGAAAGAGATGACTCGTCCCAGAGCTTCCTATATAGTTAATCAGGATACGGGACAGGAAATGAATTGGCAGATGCAGACAGATCGTCTTTAGTGGATACCAGTTCTTAAGGGCTCAAGCAAATCAAAACATATTGGTTGCTGATTAGTATGCTGTTGTATCTAAAAAAAGATACAATCTGCAATGTTTGAATTTCTAACTTTAATTACTGAACAAGTAATTTCATTAAATCATGGCAGCTTTGCGACACCATGTATAGCTTCGCGAAATGTTAGGCTTAACATGAGAAAAATAATCACCAAATTGGCCTGCCAATAAATATTGATCCAATAGTTAAAGTACGCACTCACTGCTGTACGCACTCACTGCTGTATGCACTCACTACTGTACGCACTCACTGCTGTACGCACTCACTGCTGTATGCACTCACTGCTGTATGCACTCACTACTGTATGCACTCACTGCTGTATGCACTCACTACTGTATGCACTCACTACTGTATGCACTCACTGCTGTACGCACTCACTACTGTATGCACTCACTGCTGTATGCACTCACTACTGTACGCACTCACTACTGTATGCACTCACTGCTGTATGCACTCACTACTGTATGCACTCACTGCTGTACGCACTCACTACTGTACGCACTCACTGCTGTACGCACTCACTGCTGTACGCACTCACTGCTGTATGCACTCACTACAGTATGCACTCACTGCTGTATGCACTCACTGCTGTACGCACTCACTGCTGTACGCACTCACTGCTGTATGCACTCACTACAGTATGCACTCACTGCTGTATGCACTCACTGCTGTATGCACTCACTGCTGTACGCACTCACTGCTGTACGCACTCACTGCTGTATGCACTCACTACAGTATGCACTCACTGCTGTATGCACTCACTGCTGTACGCACTCACTACTGTACGCACTCACTGCTGTACGCACTCACTGCTGTATGCACTCACTACAGTATGCACTCACTGCTGTATGCACTCACTGCTGTACGCACTCACTGCTGTAAGTCTCTCTGGATAAGAGCGTCTACTAATTGACAAAAATGTAAATGTAAAATGCCTAAAGCAAGACTATAGGCTACATGCCCTGGTACCACAGAAAGACCACCAAGTCTGGCTGACGCATTCCACATTTTTTTTTAATGGAGGTTGTGGGGGTCTATCCTTGCGCGGGGAGGAGGGGTCAAGAAAACTGTGTTACACCAAAACTAGTGCACTAGGTAGGGAGTAGAATGGGTGCCGTTTGGGACGTAACCCCAGAGCCTCGGAGCGGGTTGGATGTTGAATGGGCTGATTACTCCCCTCTCCCCTGTCCCTAGCATTATGAGAGAAATGATGCCGCTGACACCAGTAACGGATTAAGCTGTCAAAGTATTGATGAGACCTGCATGCAGATAGGAGGGTGAATCAGGGGAAAGAGCAGGGAAGTTTGCTATAGAGGGCCTTTTCTTCATCACCACTTTGCTATCTGTGCAATGCATGTGAGACCGCTTCCCATGGCTTTATCATGAAGAAATATTTTGAGGAATGACCTGGAATGATCTACGATGAATCGAGGCAAACAGGAGATTCAGAGCTGTTTTAAGTAAAGCAGTTAGGACATTTTGATGTTGACAAAGGCCAGGAGAACACGAGAGTGCGTACTGCTTGAACATCTGAACCATGGCACAAACCGTTGTGCTGTAAGTGAAGCTGCCGTTTTGGAATGGGGCGTGCAGTCGGTCTATGTCGGAACGGAGGGCCGCGTTATTAGCGTTATTCTGGAGCTGTGAATGCCTGCAGCTGTCTGTAGAGGAAGTTGTGACGTGTGAGAAGGAAGTGCGTCTCTGTGATGTCCAGCAGGCAGCATCTGTGCCCTTGAATTAAATTCAGCTGTTTTGAATAAGATGCACACACACTTAGAACACCCGTGAGGGTACCATGTCACCATAACAATACCCATGGAATGTTCAATTGTTATTGTTGGCCGGCCCAGGCTCCCTGCACCTACAATTGTTACTTTGAGTTCTGTGGGCTGCCAGAGTAGGCTGTAACTCTGTTGATATTGGATAAGGGGAGAGTGTAATTCTGTCCAGTACTTAGTTCATTTCTGGCCTGTAGTTTCAGGTTGTGTTTAGAGGCAGCTCCACTGTCAAGTCAGACCGACCCCATGGCACACTGACAAACCAAGCAGTGAGCGGAGTCCATACGCTCACCCTCCTAGTGTGTCCACTTCGGATCGTCATCACAGCCCTTCATGTGAACTCTGTCTGTTACAGTGCATTCTCAACAGGATAGAGCACTTACTGAATTAGCCTACTGTGGTGTGGGGCTATTCAGTGCTGTGTTGTCAGAGGTTGGGCTCTAATAGAAAGCGCTCGCTTACAAAGAATGTGAGTAGTTCAAGAGTTCCATCTAGTGGTTGTTTGATGCTACTACATGATCTGTTGATGTGTCCACTTTTACCACAGCCGGAGGACTGCAAAGGCTTGGCAGTTTGAACTGTACAGGAGGTTTACATACTGTTTTAATTGCTTTTTCAGATCACTGGATCCACCAAGTACACCCAGAGCGCTCAGCAGGTATAAACCAGGTGGGTGACCCGTTTTGTCATTTGATTCCATGTTCAGGCCCAGGGCCGGCCTGCTCTTGAGGCAGGATTAGGCGGATGCCTATGGCAAGATTGTCTGAGTTAAACTGACCAGGATGCACCTCCATCAACACATAATTCTGCCCCCAAAACAATGACAAATTCTCTCAACCAGTGTCACTTGGGCTTTTTAGGTGAGCGCTGATGCCGCCCTGTGATAAGCAGTGTCCGCTTTGTCAAAGTCAGGGACGCAACATATTTATCTTGTCCATTCCCAGCGCGCCTCTCCAGAGTGCTGTCGGGGAGATGCATCGCTGCTCCTAACAACGTTCCATCAGCAACAACAAAAAATGGAACATAAATCATGTGGAAAATAAAGCAAAGAGTATGTGGCCTTACCTGTAGCCAACAGGCTGGAGATGAAATGGACGACAATGTGATGAGACGGAAACGTCTACATCGTGTAGGTTTCTCAGATCAAATCGCCTAACCTAAATGGCGCCCAGTCAAATACAAAATGCGCGGACATGTTGACCAACAGTATATCCTAAAAACAGGACAGGTCAAAGTGAAATGGACAATATGGAATGGACAAGCAGGCTACTCACAACCGCTGTCCAGGAGTTTGGACCCCATGGGCTTAATTGTCATGATCAGTGGTTTCAAGTTTTGTATCCGTACCTTTTTTACAAGCTGATCACAGTGACATTTTGAAAATCCTGCTACATTTCCCGCTGTGTAAACACATTGCAAATAGGTTCATGTAGCTTTAATAGCCAAATTGATCAGGTCACAGGATTCAGGACTAATAAAGCCAAGGCAACGGCCTGTTTTACAAACGGTGGGCCTACCACATGGATGGGCATTCAGAAAATGCCACTGTGGCCAACATGGTAGACTACACGCCGTCTTTTAGATGTCTTTTTTTTGTGTTTTACAAAAGGTTAGGCCTCCCACATAGATGGGCATTCCTAAAATTCAATTTCAGGCGACACCGTAGGCTATACCTCAGTAAGCACGGACTGACACTGATGTCTTTTTTTGGTGCAGTCCAGACCGGCCTTGATTTGCACGTCCAAGGACGTTGGTTTTTGGTCCAGTCCGGATCAAATCTGAACCCAATCAATCTATTTTTGGTTCAGATTTTGTCCGGTCTGGACCAGCCTTGATTTGGCTCAAACACATGTATATAAATGACGTCTTTTCAACTTCATTCAGAACTGAAAATTAACCTGATTTCAATGCCTGGAAAATACGTATTTTCACCTTTAATTCAGAACCTAAAGTGAACCTGACTTCCAACATCTAGAAAAAAACATATTTTAGACGTCTTTTCAAAGTAATCATTTTGCTTCCTAGGACTATTCTAGTATGGGCTGCAGTTTTTTTTGCCATGCTAGGGTGGCAAAACGGCCAGGACCGGCCGTGCTCAGGCCACATATCTGTTGTCATTTTCTCTATGGATTAACACAATAGCCATTTAAAAAAAAAAATATATATATATATATATATATATATATAAATACAAAATGGATAATAAAAAAAGTGTTTGTGTCCCGACTTTGGCATTGTATAGCCAACCTATATAGAGAAATGTTTTGTTTACAAGCAAATGTCATGTTAAGTCATACATACGTGCGCATGCTTGAGCAGCCCATCGTTAAATAGCCCACCCATTTTACCTACCTCATCCCCATACTGTTTTTATTTATTTACTTTTCTGCTCTTTTGCACACCAGTATCTATACCTGCACATGACCATCTGATCTTTTATCACTCCAGTGTTAATCTGCTAAATTGTAATTATTCGCCTACCTCCTCATGCCTTTTGCACACAATGTATATAGACTCTTTTTTTCTACTGTGTTATTGACTTGTTTAGTGTTTACTCCATGTGTAACTCTGTGTTGTCTGTTCACACTGCTATGCTTTATCTTGGCCAGGTCGCAGTTGTAAATGAGAACTTGTTCTCAACTAGCCTACCTGGTTAAATAAAGGTGAAATTTATATTTTTTTTAAAAATGCCTGCATCATAAATCCCTGGAGCAGAGTAGCTATACACTGATGTCGGGACCTTGACAAAACGTAGCAGTGAGTGAATGATTGCCATGTAAACACATAAGACTGATTAGCTATGCTCAACAAGTATATTCTTCTTCTGGCTTTTTCTAGCTCTATTTGAGATATTTTACCTGGCCTCGCTGGTTTGCTAGGTAACCAATTATCCGTAGACATCTGCAATGTGGGGCGGCAGGTAGCCTAGTGTTTAGAGCGTTGGGCCAGTAAACCAAAAGGATGCTAGATCGAATCCCCGAGCTGACAAGGTAAAAATCTGTCGTTCTGCCCCTGAACAAGGCAGTTAACCCACTGTTCCTAGGCCGTAATTGTAAATAAGAATTTGTTCTTTGCCTAGTTAAGTAAAAAATGTTGCAGAGGATGGCCATCTTATTTACGTGTTTGTTAACCCTTTAGACTTGTGGGAATTGGATGGGAATACATTGACATGTTTCTTACAGAAGAAATATGAAATGCATAAGCATGCACGCAATAGAAAGGGAACCGTTTGGGAGATTACGGGGAAATGATTAGAGCAAAGTTGAGGACCCACATGAGACCGAGTCCGAACGTTACACTGTCGATTTGATGTGCGTTTTACATTTGCTGTACTTTTTGCCGCATTTGTTGATAACAAAGTCCGAAAATACTCTGGATACATTCAGTAACACAATGAGAATATCCCTGGAAAATGTGGGGTAGGTGCAACATAAGACAAATAAATGACAAGGGTTTGAGTGAGAGGACTAAGGGTTTTAGTTAGAGGTGGCCACACGCTTCTCCAAAGTGTGCCCGTGTAATTTCGCAATCGAGAAAACGGCCCATTACAAATCGCAATCTGGGTCAGTTGGGCATCATTTGTGTAACGGTTTTCCTCCTCTTCTGAGGAGGAGTAGGAAGGATCGGACCAATATGCAGCGTGGTAAGTGTTCGTCATTTTATAAAACTGAACTGAACACTACAATACAAAGTAAACAAAAAGAACAACCGAAACAGTCCCGTCTGGAAACTAATACAAAGACAGAAAACAACTACCCACCAACCATAGTGAGAAAACAGGCTGCCTATGTATGGTTCTCAATCAGAGACAATGATAAACAGCTGCCTCTGATTGGGAGGCCAAACACAGAAATACAAAAACATAGAACAACACAGAATGCCCACCCCAACTCACACCCTGACCAAAAATAGGGACATAAAAAAGGAACTCAGATCAGGACGTGACAATTTGAAAGCTTGTTCCATTGCCAACATGACTAGCTAAGTTATAAAATATAATCTTACGGTGTTAGGCTTTCACAAAGAAATTCAGAGAAACAAATTGTAATTTTGGTGAGCATAGAAAGGAGTCATTCAGGTGCGTGTTCTTCACGATTGACAGACACAGGGTCATTCTGTTCAGGAGAACCCAGGCTATGACACCATGTCATCTGGTAAACTGTACATCAATCATACTGATCATGAACGTTGACACTGTATATAACATGAGTTTTATGATATGGAAATGGGAATTGCACATTTGGATGGGTATTTGGCTCACGTGTATGGCATCAAAGCGGTATTTATTATAATACTCAACATCTCATCTTTTAAATGACATCATGTCCTCTTAACCCTCCGGCTGTGTTCCGGTCGAATTGGACCGATTTGACAAGTTTTCTCTCTGAAAAATGTAGTTAATTTAATCTGATTGTCATATGGTTCCATGACTTTGTCCACACAGGGCATCTGAACACACAAAACACATTTTGATGATTTTCATAACATTTTGGGCGTTTTATTTTAACTTTTGTACATCTGTGGTGTTCCCGGTCAAAAATGACCGGTCATTACAAATGAATGGGTGAGACTACAATTAGTGTATACAATTTAGTTCAGGCACATGCCCACTCATCAGATGGACACACTTTCTCTTCCAGACCCCTACATGCATGTGTGCATGTGTGTCTGAGCACACACACACACACCTCACTCCCCTTCTTGGCTTCCATGGCAACCCCCACCTTTCCCTCATAGAATCTTTCCCCCAGGGGAACCACACCTGCTGGCATTCTCACAAACAATCGCAACATGTTTCAATAATATATAGAACTTTTCTCGTAGCTCTGGTGTATAAAAGCTTTTTTGAGGCCTTGTTCACAATTCATTCTGTGGCAGCACAATGACCAGATGATATACTGTATGTGAGTCTCTTGATCATATCTTTGATCATGACCCTGATGAGGAGAGAGTCCATGTTAAACTTTGACAGAAAGTATTCTGTGATAAATAGCACAATGTGTTTCATCTGAGTATTTGTTAAAGTCAAAATAATCCATACATTATGCTTTTTTTAAACTCAAAAACGAGTTGTATGAGCTCAGGTCAATGAGGCCTACAGGCCATAAATAGCAAATAGAAGTTCAAAACTTGTAATGTTCACAAGAACCTAAGTTGATAAAAAGATCTAACACAACATTAGGTGATAATATATGTATTATTATGGATTTATAATCAGCTATAACAGAACGCCTGTGGGTCAAAACCCATACAGCGCTGTGATGCGTAGAGCCTGAGCTCTGACGTCATTTATAGCATGTTACTTTACAGCCACTGTGTTCCAATTTAGGCGCTTATTAGTGCCCAAATCTGTCATTTTCAAGCCGTATACAGGTAACTTACTTGAGTTGCATCTGAAGTTGGATGTGTTCATGGTCACTTCAATGTAAAACAAGGCCCTTTCTGATTCGAAACTGCGTGCAACTTTTAATGGCGCGGCCAAGAAATGGGTCTATTGTGATGTTGTTCAGATGGGCTTGGTTCATTTGAGGTGATACACCACTCCAAGACATGCCACAGGGGGGCAGTGTAGGCCAGAGAACCTGTATCTCATCTGGCGTTGTTATTGCATACTATTAGTATGAAGATGCGAAGAATTTATTTATTTATTTGCAGGCCGTCAAATAAAAGGCACTCCTTCGATATGAAGTTATTTTTGTCGAAAATTAAAACGTGTCAGTTTGCCACTTTCATGAGGTTAGAGTAATAACATGTTCAACAACTTAAGACATTGGCTATAATCTAGGTTGTGCCTTCAGATTTCGAGAAAAGGAACAGCTAAGGAATAATCTTTTGACTTCTGAATGAGAACTTCCTGGTCTATTTGGTCTGTTTCGCAAGCGTTCCCGGAAGTCTTGCGATGTTGTGTGTTTAGAAACTCTGTGATACTATCTGTTACGTTTTGGTTCCAAAATATCTGGATTGCGTTCACTGTTCACTGGGGGGAGACAGAGGTCCAGTAGTAAGTTATACCGTCTGGTATGTGTTTTCACGAGACCCACGATGCACTACTTGTATGTGTTTTCTTACTGTATGTATAATTAATATACAATTACAGCTAATCTCCTCCTCTTTATGAGGGTGAGGCGTTTCATAATAACCCTGGCCAGATTTAGCTGATGCCTGAATGATGGTAGACATGGACACTAAGTGGTGTGGTGCTTCTACAATACGGAGTGCTTAAGTCCCCCAGCCAGGAAGCCACTGGTGCATGTCAGGACAATAATTACCCCCAGGATTAGAGAGGTCTGGATGGGGGACTGGTGGAATGGAGTCTTGGGCTGCTGACACAGGGAAACGTACGCTGAGAGCCAGCTATGTGTCCATAGAGTGTGCCTGTGGAAATTAAGTTTCCACCTGCCCTGAATACCTGAATGTGACACGGGGGTAACTGTGTCACCGTGACAGCAATGGGACAATATAGGTCCTTTGAATCAGTATGAATCGAAGTTTCTATTTCTTAGATGGCATTTGTTGGCCATCTGAAGGTGAGCGTCATTGGATGGGGCCAGGTGTGTGTGTATGTGACTGTGACATGTGTCTCCTCAGATCACGAGGGTCCGTAAGGAGAGGGCCAGATTGGCTACCACTGGAGTGACGTTTGTTCGTTTTATGTCATTCATATAAAAGTACCGGCTGGCAAAGCTCATGACATCTGAGGGTGTGAACGACAGACAGGCGGAGGGAGGGTCTGCGCCTGGTGCCTGTACAGTACTTAGCAGAGTGAGAGAGGGAGGGGAAGTGCAGTGCCTCTTAGACTCTCCAGGCTAAAGAGAGCCTCGGGGCAACAGGGCAGCCTAGGGGGCAAAAGGACTGCCTCGGGGCAACAGGGCAGCCCTGTTAGGCATGGCTCTGTTTCTGGATGGCTCCCAGGCCATGGGGGCCGCGGGGGCCTATTACTGCTTGATCCGGAGGAGGTTCAAGAGGAGACGCAAGAAACGCTCCGAGCGCAAAGGTACTCCGCTCCAGGATGGCTCGGAGGGATAGGCTTTGTGTGTGTGTGTGGAGGGGAGTGCTCTTGTGGGCTTGTGTGTGTGTGTGTGTGTGTGTATCTGTAGGTCTGTGTTTTTTTTTGTCACTGTACTTAACATTGATGGATTGGTTGATTGACTAATGCAAGGATTGCTTTGGTGTGCTTGTGTATTTGGTTACAGAGTTGTGACCAAAATACTGCGTATGTTGTCTCTGAGAATGATGCAGGCAGTTTTCAGATATTGGATATATGTCATTGAGTTTGGGATAACAATATGAGAATTCATGCATAGAAATGCACACTGCTGTGTGCTTCAAAAGCATGTTCAAAGTTTTTTTGAGGCAAACCAGTATTTGTAGTAGAATCGCGTTACTTTATTTTCCACCGAAACATGTGTTTGTGATGTCGTATGTGTTCGAAGGATCAAGAACTGTGTTAATATCACATGTAATCTTCCAGGAGTTTTCACCCTTTAAACAGAGCTATAGTTATCATACATTTAACTCTGAAGCATACTGTCAGTGCCACTCAGACTTCACACACACTATATACCGTACGCATGATGTGTTCTGTCATTTTCTATGACAGGATACAGGCTCAGTTCCGCGCCCGTTGCTTTGGGTGATGGCAATAGGCAGATATATTAACTTTCAAATTAACTTTCTGCAACGATGGGGGAACCGGTAGTCTATTGCAAGGCGAGCAGATAGGAGTTTCAATTCTGAGAGGTGTCCATGCGAAAAGCATAAACCCTCCTTCCACTCCTGGGCTTTAATCTCTGGAGCGTGGATACAGCATGGTGATAGGCTGTTTGGTCTCTTTGCATACTGTAACGTGTCCCCGTCATACACAGTCTTTGAGATCCAAAGTTCTACTAGAGAAAGGGGAATCTGAAAGGAGATTAGGAATGTGATGGTTAAGTTTTAAAAAATGATGTTGATTTATTTAAAAAATAACAAAAAAATCTAATAATATTCCTGAAGTGGATGGAATATGTACACTTGTTTCTTCAGTTTTTCCCCCCTTATATAGAGTCTGGAAGGTATAGAGAGAAATATCAATAGCGCTCCGCCATGCGTTGTTGGTCAAAGCCTATGGGCAAATGAATGTTTTTTTTTTTCAGGATTTAAGGTCTATGGTAAACACAGGCTGAGATCGCATATGTTTTGTTCTATGAGATAATCTTCATCAGCGAAAGTCACTTTTTGTGAATTTTTAAGCATTTGTTTTTTTTAAAGCAGGCGAAGAACATAAAGGCTTCATAATTCATAAAGGCCACGTTAACTGACTGATATTATCTCATAGAACAAAACATATAAGATCTCCTAAGCCTGTGTTAACCCTCAGACCTTGTTTTTGGCGTTTATCCCGAAACCCCACTCTTTCTCCATTCATTTTCCCCATAGGAATGGCTGAACGAACCTGAGGTAACTCATTTCTGGGGGGTTTTTAGGAAAGGGAAAGGGGGATACCTAGTCAGTTGTACAACTGAATGCCTTCAACTGAAATGTGTCTTCCGCATCTCTGAATCAGAGAGGTGGGGGGGGGGGGCTTCCTTAATCGACATCCACGTCTTCAGCGCCCGGGGAACAGTGGGTCAACTGCCTTGCTCAGGGCTACATGCTGGCGAGCGCTGTAGACAATGTCTAACTTTATAAGAAACAAGATGAATTTAGTTTTCCCCAGTCTTCCAATGATTTCTTGAAGTGCTTGGTCGGAATCCTCAGAGCGACGTAATCTGTTGATGCATTATGAGGAAGGACGCCAGTAGGGATTATTACATTGTTGCAATTACAGTCTGTCAAGAGGTAAACAATGAGCTGCCACCTTGGCATGTTAATCATATGGATTAATTAAAGGGAAGTTCAGCAGAACCTTTTAATTATTAGACACGTTTAATATTCTGGCATAAAACAGCCTCCCGTGACTGAATGAGTAAATCAAATCTATTGTAGTGGAACATTTAGTAAGTATATTTGGGACTGGAGATATTGTAGTCTCTCCGAGCATTATCTGTAATGTGCTGTGCTGCCTGCTGAAGTCATTTTTGTAATATTCTCGCTCCGTTGGGTTTAGACATGATTGTCAATGGCTGCTAATATTTCAATGGCTAAATAACTCTGAAGTTTACTCAGTCCCAACCCTCACATAATATTTGAATGCGGATTCCCTGCCTTCGGGAAACACTCAGAAGTCAACACAGCAATTACTTGTCTCAATCTGTCCCGAGTATAAAATACATGAATTTAGCTGTAATCCAAGGTAAATAGTTCAAAAGTATTGCGAAGATTTTTTCCCACTGTTTACACCCTGCCCACGGGGAAGTTATACGTACCATAATTTCCGCTGTACCTTCATGCTAACTGGTGTGCTGCGAGGTGAGGTGAAGTGTGAGTTTAATCTACTGGGGGAAGAAGGTGAACTCCAGACAAGGTAAACGGATGGATTTGCACTGTGAGGCGTACACGGCTGCTCTGCGAGACGTACCCGGCGGCCCGATGACGCTGAGGGATGTGTCTGTCTAGCCTGCCTGAGCCGTACGCCATGACTCTCTGTCAGACCTAACAGTATCCTCTTCTCTGATAGGAGGGGGGTTGATAGTGATACTTGATAAGTGGCTCTGCTGTATCCAGATATTTCTGGTCTCCAGTGAGCCCTAAGATAGCTGCGTTCCGTTCTAGGTTGTTCTAGGTATATGATTTAATGAACATATGTTGTATTTTGGCTTTGGTACCACCGCCACTATAATCAGTGGTGTAGCGGTGCCTGGAGGAAGTGGGTATAGCCCAAAGTTGAACACAATTTTTTTTATATCGGCCCACCCAGCAAAGGAAAGTGTAATTGAAGTGTTCAGGCACCTAGCACTGTTTGGTTAGCGAAAACACTGTTGCTCATGAGATAGAGTTTGCAAATAATCATGATATCATTCTGCCAGGTAGGCATAGTCTACTTTGGGGCGGCAGGGTAGCCTAGTGGTTAGAGCGTTGGAATAGTAACCGGAAGGTTGTGAGTTCAAATCCCCGAGCTGACAAGGTACAAATCTGTCGTTCTGCCCCTGAACCGGCAGTTAACCCACTGTTCCTAGGCCGTAATTGAAAATAAGAATGTGTTCTTAACTGACTTGCCTGCAGTTTACATTTAATTGAGCAGGATTTTAGGAAACCATTTCCATCTACCAGAAGACGGTTAGCGTCGCTGGTTTTCCTGTTCCTTAACCTGGACGTGTTACTTCATGTTATTTTATAAAGACGTCTTACCTTACGTGAAAGTAGCCTATAGCCAAAATCCCACTGTCGAAATGTGGAAGCAATTATTTTTTATAAAGACTTCCTCATTTGCATTCTCCTGTTCTATTCGTTTTCTTTACACTTCCTTTCATTGTCTAGCAGGCATTAACCTAGACATATTAGCGACCCATGATCGTTGTTGCATCTTTAGATCTACCTTCTATCTACATTTCTAATTGATATTTCCATCTCTGTCCATGAAACCACTTGCGTGTGCATTTTAGAATGTGTTTTCGGCAAATTGCGTTTACGAACATGTCTGCGTAAGCCTACTGCCGTGTGCACATTGCTGCGCTGAAAATGTTAAGAAATAATAGTTTATCAACATTTTAAGATAAACCTTCTGATCTGCTCCATCAGCCTTGTTAATTGATACGGCGTATACCTCCGCTACACTACTATGACACGCATCATGGGGATTAAGAAGTGAGCATACACAATGCCCACTGAAAAATAAGTGTGTATACCTGCGTTTACCCTCCACTACACCGCTAACTATAATGTTACATCAAGCTGACCCTCTCAAACAGGGGCCACCTCTGCCTCCCCATCCCCCTCCTCACCCCTCTCCTGGCTAGTCGGCCTGTCTGTCAACGTTACCTCCAGACCTGGTTAAATCAGGAGCCGTGAGGTATGAAATTCAACATCTTCCCCTTCCCCTCTCTCTCCATTCCCTCCCTTCTCTCCCAGAGATAGAGGAGCACCTGGCCCGGCCTTGACGGCAGCGGCAGCGGGGGAAGACAGCGATAGTCATCTGTTGTGAGCTACGGGGGTAGTGGTGCGGAGAGAATGGCTGGGGATGGGAAGAGAGCGGCAGAGCTAGGAACCTGGAATCTCTCATCTGTCGTATACCTACCTGCTGAGCACCTAAAAAAATGGTGTGCCTCCTCAATGTACGGTGTGGGAGAGAGTACAAAATCACCTGCCTGAGTCTATGAAGGTAGCTGACTACATGTGACACAGTTGGACCGTTACATGAAGGGCATTTGCAAAGTAGCAATTTTCAGCACTGGAGGCCAGGGACCAAAGGGCAACCTGTGATGGCGTTAAATGGATTTGATCCGACTAGCTGTCAGCCAGCTGGATAGGAAGGAAGAGGGGCTGCTTGGGTGGGTGGGTTCAGGACTCGGGGCGGCTAGAAGAATTTAACAGGAATATTGGCTTCCAGTCTAACGTGGTACTCCCAGAAAGATCAAATAATATACACTTGTGATAATGATTGTGTGTTCTGCCTTTATCCTCATCATACCTGCAGACCAGAGGCTGGGAGAGATAAGCCTTATACCTGGTTTACCCTTGAGCATGACAGTGACAGGCCTCTCTGCACTTGGTGTGTCCTAACTTTTGTCTGGTACTGTATATCAGTCATTGATATATACTGTAATGCTTTTTGATTTATTGCAATTCAGTATCAGCCCATTTCAAGGTTTTGATAGGTATACTTTCTTCATTTGAGATTTTCATGTGATTTCGCCCTAAATGTCACATTTCCATCGACTACTGCAACAGTTCAGTGATTTTTTTCCATTGGGACTTTCAGGCTAATAGCCACACCATTTGTAACTGACAAACTGAAAAAGGTCAACCAATAAGGTTTGGTTGAATTTGCTTGGTAAAATTTCTTCAAATGGCCTTGGTGTTCAAGGCAGTATTATGTTCCAATATGATTTACCCGGTTGCATTTTAAGGTCAATAATTGTGGGATTTTAATGTCATTGTTAAATCTTCATTTAGCTCCCTCAGTTTGTACACTATTGCTGATGAAGAAAATAAAAGGAAAAGCTATGAACTAGCCTACTGCTCAGTTCCCTCTCGATCTGGTAGTTTATTGTGATTCGTTTTATAACCAATGAGGTACTATGTACAGTAGGTACTCTGATGATTTGGGTGGAGGTTTGGTCTTCTAGTTTGATATATCTTATGTTTGGATTGTCTCTAACAACCAGTTATAGGAAGGCAAATAAAAAGTAGTGAGGTACAGACAGCTCCCGAGTGGTGCAGCATTCTAAGGCACTGCATCTCAGTGCTAGAGGCGTCACTACAGACCCTGGTTCAATTCCAGGCTGTAATACAACCGGCTGTGATTGGGAGACCTTAGGGCGGCGCACGATTGGCCTAGCGTCGTTAGGGTTTGGCCGGGGTAGGCCGTCATTGTAAATAAGAATTTGTTCATAACTGACTTGCCTAGTTAAGGTTAAATAAAAAAAAATAAAAAACAGTGTGCTCCCTCTGTCCGTTCCTTTCAGCTCTCACTTGCCTCTGTCTCCCTTCCACCATCTCATCTCATCACCTCTCCACGGCACATTGACAAGTCATGCCTGGGGCCTGGTCGAGGGTCCTTTCCAGCGTGCCTAAAAAATGATATTTCACGGCGAGAAAATGGAGGGTCTGAGAGAGAAATATACGCCGCCGCCGCTGCCGCCAATGTTCAAAGAAGCTTTTTGTGCTGGAAGGCACCAACACCTTATTTCTCCCAAGTCCGCCCAATCCCAGTGGATCGATCCATCTGCGTTAGACCGCTGAGGGGTGGCTCTGATAGTTGGTTTCAGAATACCCCTCCAGCTATAGTGCTATTCCACTTCATGAACCAGAACTTTCCCCAACTTCCGTTGATCAATGTCTCCTCATGGGTTGTCTGGTTAGCGCTGACACCTCTGGCTGGTGTCTCCCGTCATCATCATCATGAGTTCAGCATTGTTTTCCTCTCTGATGGGATTTGAGTCTGTGGTTTATTGAGGGTATTACCAGCTCTTGACAAGGGTTGGTGATGGTCGACTGCTGATTGAGAGCACGGTACCAGGTGGTGAAATAAATATTGTGGTGAACTTCACCTTAAATGCACATCATAACATTACATTTCATATTTCCACATTTTCTCTCCCCAAAAATTCAAATGGTTCTTTTTCATCACCAGAAAGTGTGGAATGGGTTTATCCTATCATATCAGGGGACAACACCTCAGATTTGATGGGAAATCATTTTTATATTTCCATAATAATAATATTCTGATTTTCTCTTATTTTCATAGGTGTCATCAGCAAAGCAATGACAGAAGGTATGTAGGGTGCTCATGTTGTCTAGTTTTATGCTACTTTAATCAACTTTTAATACGGTCCTGCCATTTCACAGCATGTGCGTGTGCTCACGTGCAAGCCTGCTTGTGTGTACTGTACAGTATACTATGAGTACATGACAAGATTTGCAAGATATGTTCCGCCTGTGTAACTGTGTGCGGTGGTGCGTGAATGTCTATGTATGTCTGAGACAGGAGTGCGCGTTCTTTGAAGGCAAACGACATCGGGAGACATTGTTAACTAGTTGTTGGTCTCTGGGGTCCAGGCTGTGTGAGATACTGTCTGTTTCTCCATAGGATGTGAATGACAGGCTTCAGACAGATCTATGTATCAGACATACAGCTCCAGACTCTCCTGGATTCCCTATTAAACACATGTCTACACCACACAGACAGCATACGCTGCTATAGATACGGTACTGCAGAACCACATATTTTTGATGGTGGACCAGCAATGTAAATATGGCTGTGGCAATCCTTTATGGCTTTCACACGTTGGTCCTTAGGATGAAATAGGGTGCTCGCATTGATTTGCTAAGATCGCGGGTTGATATTCATAGTCCTAAGATTCCCAACATTGATAACTTGGGGAGAGTGACTGTGATTAACAACAAGCTCAAATGTGTTGATGCTGCATATCCTTGTAAACTCATGCTAGCTAAAGTTCTCACGAGAAAACCTCAATCATGTTTTTAAAGGTGAAACCTTTTAACATAAATGGCTAACAGAGGCTACACAGGCTGTGGATACAATCCAGTGTTGATATCTGTGAGCTTTGACAGTGAACAGAATGCCACTCCAAATCCTTGACGTCTATCTCCCTACTTCCCTTTTCTTCAAACGTGTGTACACAAACTCACTCACAGATAACTACTTTTGTTGACATTTTCTCATTCCGCCCCAGCTAATTTCTGTCGCCCATTATCTTGGTGAGCGAATAGCAACCTAAAGCCTCGGTCTCCGTCAATCCAGCACACAAAGCAAGCAGCCGGCATTTCCAGCAAAGGCGCCAGGGCTCGGCGGCCTGATAACATTGTCAGCGCTAATGTTCGGGAGGAAGGAGTTGAGTGGCGGCGGGGGTACAAGGGCACTTCTTGTCACGCAGAGAGACGAGATTACACTGTTCAGGCTGAGAGAGAGGCTGGTTTGGTTAACACAAAAGCCGGCTCTGATCTTCGTACAACCAAAGCAGCTTAACAACAAGGCTTTCTTGGTTCTACTTGGTTCACTTATGTGATTTACTTACTATGATGTGCACCATTCACTGTTGTGTGTGTATAAATCTTGTGTGTCCTCCTCCAAAGACTGTCTAAAACCAGGCTTGTAGAAAAAAAACCTGGGAAAGCTGACTGCCATAAAGAATATTAGTAGGCATATGGTTAACAAAAGCACTCTGTATGTAGCACTGTGCAATACCATATGTGTCAAAGAAAGGAAGGTGAAGACCCTCTTCTCAGCCCTGTCCACCAGCTCCTAGCACTAAGAGCAGCATTCATATCCTGCTGATTTCCTTTCCTGGAATGTGCATTGACCACCCTGCTCATTCTGGTTGTTGTTGTTCCTCTACATGGAATATTAGCTCAGCTATGGCGCCTAGTAGACTACAGCTATGTATGTGGCCTAGGGGAAATATAGCAACAGGCACATTACCACACCATGTGCTTACTGCTATGGTTCTGGCCAATTCAGTGGCCTGCTGTGCTGAGAGCTGTGCAGCACTAGCGCTGTCCATGGTGCTGACAAAGAGCTACTCAACAAAAAAAATAAGCTCCCTTTTTTAGGACCCTATCTTTCAAAGATAATTCGTAAAAATCCAAATAACTTCACAGATCTTCATTGATTTTGACCCCCCTCCCTGTTCAGGGACAGATTATTCAATTTCAGTTAATCACATGTCTGTGGAACTTGTTCAGTTGTTGAATCTTGTTATGTTCATATAAATATTTACACATATTTGTATGACAGTGAGAGGACGTTTCTTTTTTTGCTGAGTTTATATTCCTAATGAAACCTGTACTGGAGGCTATGGCAGCTACGGCCGCTACCCTTTCTTTAATACCCATCTGGCTCCCTGCGCCTGGCCATTATGACTCTGACACATGTTGAGCCAACAGCCACGCAGTTGCCTCCAGAACCATGTTAGTGGAATAGGACGTGGTGCAGCTGGGTGGCTGTAAGGGGTCTGGATAGATGATGCCATTATAGCAAGGTTGGATATCACTAGCTACAGACAACTTGGTTCAGTGAGAGCTCATTTTGGCGCTGACACATGCTTCATCACTCAGCTAAACTGATCTGTTCATGCAGGGCCAAGGCAATATGAACCATCATAGACCAGGTACTTCATTTAGTATTTATCCACTTGAAAGTGAGAGCAAACCAAACAAAGATGACATTTAGACAAAGTAATGAGTAAGACTGTAACTTAACCCAGACCTCCATTAATCTTCAGTGATGCAAATATGACACTTCCTGTCCCTTGACCTCTGACCCCTGTCATGGAAATGCCAGCGATTTATCCACAAGGCCACTCTCCAGGAAGTGACCGTTCAGTCACCGCCCCCCCCACAGCCAGGAAAGCAAGGTCCCTAATCCGTAGCCAAGAGTGTTGCAGTAAAAACCAGCCCGTCGACGTTCGTTTCAGCCCAGAAAGCAGCATTGATAATTATCTGGTAATTCATTAATTATTTAATTTTCTGCACGGTGGATGACATGTAGAGTGACAGTTTGAGGATTAACCTAACGTGAATAACAGCAGCGTTGCGTCCCTTATCGTCCTGGAATGCGAGCGCTGCTGTCTCACTGTGAGAGCTACAGTTTACGACTGGGGGGGGGGGGGGGATGCAAGGGAGGTGATGGCTCTCTGACAGGCAGTCAGGAAGGGGGAGGCAAAAGGGGTATAGGAAGAAATGTGAACGATGTCATTTAATAGCTTTGACTCAATAAGGTGGCAGTTGCAGAAGCGCTGTCTAAATGAATGGTTTCTATTATCTACTATTATCTCCTCTGCTTTCATGTTGACTACAACAACAAACTTGCCGTTTGCTCCCAAATAGTATTGTCTTTTCTCATTGTCATTGGATGAGAAAAGTTGTTAAAAAGCAAACACTTTTCCGTTTGACATTTGATGTTTTCTATATCTAGTGGTGTCAGCACCCTCTCCTTCTTGAAAGTGTCATTACGGAAGTGATATGGATTTTTGTATTCCTCAATCACTCTGCCTGTAGTGGCTGGCCTGATTGGATAGATTCAGCAGGCTGCTTTTCTGTGGGAATGCTTATCAAATGCATCCGCTTCAAAGCAAACGGCACCAAAGGAATGCTTCTGCGGCAATCACAGATCATCTCCATTCAACTCCCTCCATTTTCTCTCGTCTGCGGGAGGACTTTGCAATTGGTTGCTTTTGAGAGAGAGAACACCAATTATACTGTCCCGGTCTATGTGTATTATTTATATCAAAATATTATTGTTTCTATTTGAAACCCTCAGTCATTTACCCCCCCCCCCCCCTATTTACCATAGTCCTTCAAGGGTCTCTCCCCTCTCTTCTGAAAAATAACTGTGCGGAAAACACTGAGAGTTTCTGTAACACGCCAATGCAATTGGTTTATCCCCTCAGTGTTCCTATGAAGTTACTGCATCTCATTCTGTCGACTACTCTTCCCTCTACAGAGGTGCTATGTTGTTATCGCCACACCACAGACCATTGGGTGGGGGAGGGGGGGGGGCAGAATACAAATCTAACACCCTATTTAATCCCACAGGGAGGAATAGAGAGCACAGACTACTATCTTTCCACATTTCTTGGCTTTGGTCAAGATAGATTGTGGAGATGAGTATTGGGAAAACGACAGTATGCCCGATACAAATACAGCTCGTATTGACTGATGTATAAACTGTAGATTCAATCACTAGTTAATTATATGGTTTCCTCGGGCAAATGAATATATGCAACAGCTTCCTTAGTGCTCTGTGACTGTAGGGTTGATTGGCTGGAGAAATGTCCTGTGCAAAATGGAACAGTGGAGAAAGATTAGCTTGAGGCTGTTTTTCTGTTTTACAATTATTATATTGATTTACTCTCGGTCCTTTCTGCTCCCTCTCTCCCTGACTTTTCGCTCTGCCTGTTTGTGGGTTGATATAGTATCGGAGCTTAACACCATGAACAGTAGTTTCCTCCCGGTGGCAAGGGTATATCGCTCAGCCCGTTGCTTCCTACAGTTGCTGTCACCGTCATGCTCATTTGTTCTGGTTACACTTAACTTTACGCTCGGTAGGTTATTTTCAGACATCCGACACTCCATTTCCATCAGTGTGTTGCAATCTTATAGGCTGCAGCATTGATACTGTATGTTTAACATGGACAGTTTTTTTTTTCATGGCTGTCTGGGGAAATATAATTGATGTATTATATTTCTGTAGACTTCCTGTGTATTCTCAAATGAACCACATAGGCTACTGTACTGTAGAGCGTGTGAACTGCAGCATTTTCCAGAAGTGCTAGTAGTTCAGGGGTTCCCAAACTTTTTTGACCCACGACCCCATTTTCATATCAAAATGTTGTTGCGACCCCACCAAGTTATGTAGTCAACGACTAATGTTGACTTCAGAAGGTCGTCATGACATACTTTTGTATGATCTTCTGTGTAGGAAAGAATGCACCATTCTCTCCCCCCCCCCCCCCCCCCCCCTGTCTGATTTGGTGTCTGGTCTTGTCCATTCTGAGTCCTTGTACGGCTTGTAGAGGGAAACAGAAGACACATACTTGTTCTGAGAGTCTTATCTTTCAGTGACGGGGGTCATACTATTTCCAAGCTTAAACGGTTTCAAAGATAGAACCACATTTGTAGGAAGAAAACAGAAAATGCTCTGTTTATTACAACCACGTCTACAACCACACCAAGCGTGATTTAATTGATTTGATTTCAGTATGGGAAACGCTGAGCTAGTTGAAACCGAGGGATAATGGGACAGATATTAAAGTCACACAAGACTGCCCAGACCTATATGGTCTGTCGGCATGGACAGGATTAGTCCAGATGCTGAATATGTACAGTACCAGTCGAAAGTTTGGACACACCAACTCATTCCAGGATTTTTCTTTATTTTTACATAGTATAATTGTATAGATATCAAAACTATGAAATAACACGTATGGAATTATGTAGTAACCAAAAAAGGGTTAAACTCTTTGCTTTGCTTCATCTTGGCCAGGTCGCAGTTGTAAATGAGAACTTGTTCTCAACTGGCCTACCTGGTTAAATAAAGGTGAAATAAATAAAAAATATATTTTTTTAAACATCAAAATATATTTGAGATTTGAGATTCTTCAATGTAGCCACCACCCTTTGCCTTGATGACAGCTTTACACACTCTTGGCATTCTCTCAACCAGCTTCATGAGGAATGCTTTTACAACAGTCTTGAAGGAGTATGCTGAGCACTTGTTGGCTGCTTTTCCTTCGCTCTGCGGTCCAACTCATCCCAAACCATCTCAATTGGGTTGAGCTGACATAGCTTGAGTGGATCTGAAGTGAAGAATGGAAGAAACTCCAATATACAGGTGTGCCAAGCTTGTAGCGTCATACCCAAGAAGACTCAAGGCTGTAATCGCTGCCAAAGCTGCTTCAACAAAGTACTGAGTAAAGGGTCTGAATACTTATGTTAATGTGATATTTCAGTTTTTATTTTTAATAAATTGGCAAAAAAAAAATCGAAAAACCTGTTTTTGCTATGTCATTATGGGATATTGTGTGTAGATTGATGAGGGGAAAAAACAATTCAATCCATTTTAGAATAAGTCCGGAACGTAACAAAATGTGGAACAAAAAG
Organism: Oncorhynchus kisutch; assembly: GCF_002021735.2. Lineage (NCBI taxonomy): Eukaryota > Metazoa > Chordata > Actinopteri > Salmoniformes > Salmonidae > Oncorhynchus > Oncorhynchus kisutch. The sequence continues at coordinate 11,996,400 of NC_034178.2, read as the reverse complement.
TCAATTGGTCTGAATACTTTCCGAATGCTCTGTCTGTCCTACAGGTCGAGCTGGTGTGAAGCAGCCCCGTAACCAGCCAAGGTTCTTCACCATGGAGGGAGATGAAGAAGAGCGCATGAGTGAGTCGTCGTCGTCGTCGTCGTCCCCCCACCCCCACACTAGCTGTTATGCTAGTGAAGTGCTTTTAGACACTTATAATGTAATATCCCTAGTAGTGCAAAACTACTTGGTTATATGCTTTCAAATTGAATACTGTTAGCAATAATACAACATTATTGGGAACGGAATACAGAATTGTAGGCCTATAATGTATTAAATCTCCTCTCCCTGATTTGTTTGTGTCGGATTGACCTTGAGAAAGTGTCATCAGACTGTGTTTCCTGGCTCAGGAGGGTAGGATCAGAGTTTAATCTCCCATTCAGGGGGAGATGAGGGGATATCTCCTGTGTTATTTCAGACCATTTTAAGAGACGGATTCTAAGCTTGACCCCCTGCTCCTCTTCTCAAAGCTTCTAAAACCCCACAGAGTACCCTCCTCTAGGTTCTGAGAGCAGTTATAGTTCAGCCTTAAACTGGCTGCAACAAACCTGGGAGGGTTATTGAGGAAAGGATTCTCTTTCTAGAGTCAAAATACAGGGTTTGGCAACAACAACAACAAAAAAAGTCAAGCTCAAGGTACAGAGAGAGAGAGAGGGGCTGTATGTATCTATGCCCACAGTATGGAGCAGATGTTGAATTCATTCAGCGCATTGCTTTGGCTGGCAGTGCTTTGCCCCAGGACCGTCACATAGATCCCATTACACACTTGACAGTTATGATGTTAGGACATGTTATGTGTTAGGACAGCCCTAATCCTCCCTCTTCCCTGTTACACCAAACCCAACCCAGACGGGAGCTCACTTGGATTACTGTGTCGGTCAGGGACTTCCTCGCTGCACAGCACACAGGGAGGGTTGTTGGCAGGCCGACGGGCATACATTGCCAAGGTTACTCAAGGGCTTTCTGGTGTGTGTGTGTGTGTGTGTGTGTGTGTGTGTGTGTGTGTGTGGGTCAGAACTGAGCATGGTTGGCGACGGACAGTGTTGTCATGGCATGGTCAATCACAACGCTCTGTTGTTCAATAATCTCTCTTTCCCAACAGGGTTGTAATCACAACTCCACTCCTGTTACGCTGGGCGCTAGCAGCATTGTGTTTTTTACACTGTTTATATTTTCTCCTGCATGCTTGTTATTTTCTTTACCGCTATATACTCTGTACACTTTTGTTTTAGAAAATGATGATATACAGCTTGGTCCAGAGCTAAATTATAATGAAAATAAAATGGTTATTTGAATACGCTTTTGACTGCGGTGGAGCATGAAAATCCCAGAAAACACTTGTTTGTTTGTCTCCATTTTGGGGAGGTGGCGATATCCTTATGTTGTCCCTCTTCTTTCCAAGCCTCTTGTCGCTACCTTCTTCTCTGCTCCTGCATTTTGTACAAGGATGTATTTTATCCCTGAGCGCCGAAAGGAGTAACCTATCGAGCTTTTGCTGGAGGATGTTATAAATGAAAATTTACACCAAGTTCCATCAGCTTTATAATCAGGACGTGGCGATATGTGTTCCCTCAACCCCAGCTACATCTAATTTATTGATACCATGATAAATACAAGCCTTACAGTTAAATTGGTCATGCAGTCCTTCACAGGACGTTTCTAGAAGTTTTGAGAGCCAGTTCTTTAATAACACAGATGAGTAGATAATCAGGAGCCAGATGACAACACTGAAATGTTTAGACATTTTGGTGGGGTTACTTTTGTATTTACACTGCCTAGGTCTTTGGTAGTGCTTATTCTGAAAAATACACGAATAAATCAAATCTACAGATTTTCCTCAGAAGTCAGTCCTTTCATCAAGTGTTATTCAGCCCCCCCTTTGATTGTATTGAAGGTTTTGTGGCGAAACTAATATTACTGTGTATTTAACATAGTGTTTTCTATAAGGACTACGTATAACTCTTTGCAAATCTAACATACAAAGGAACACACATCACTTGTCCAGTTACAAAGAGAGATAAAGGAATCTATAAATTTTACATTTACAAGATCCTGCAACGAAGGCGTTGTAAGTTACTCTTTCTGGGCACCGCAGGTTCCAGCAGCACCGACGTTAAGGAAAACCGCAACCTGGACAACGTGGGCTCCTCCACCAAGGAGGGGTTGGGGGGTGAGGGGGCAGCTCACCTCCCTAATGGGGGCAGTGCAGGGTGTGGAGGGGGCAGAAAGCGTCCCTTAGAAGAGGGTAATAACGGGCATCACAATAACAAGTACAGGCCCAAGAAGCGTAAGAAAATGCCCGGGCCCATTCTGCCCAAAAATGCCCTGATGCAGCTGAATGAAATCAAGCCTGGACTGCAGTACAAGCTGCTGTCTCAGACCGGTCCGGTCCACGCGCCCGTGTTCGTCATGACTGTCGAGGTCAATGGGCAGCTGTTCGAGGGCTCCGGCCCCACCAAGAAGAAGGCTAAGCTCAACTCAGCTGAGAAGGCTCTGCGGTCGTTCGTTCAGTTCCCCAACGCCTCCGAGGCACACATGGCAATGGGTCGGACACTAACGGTCAACACAGACTTTACCTCCGACCAGGCTGACTTCCCGGACATGTTGTTTAATGGGTTTGAGACCCCGGCCCCTCCGGAGGAGTCCTTCTACCTTAGTTCTAACGGTACCAATGGCTCCTTCAGCTCCCTGGGACTAGTAGCATACCCCCTGCTAGGGAACTCAGGTGCTACCGCCCTGAGTCAGTCCTCGTTAGGCCTACCACCCACCTCCTCCGTCCCGGCCTTCGTCTCCCCCGCTATTGCCAAGAACCCTGTCATGATCCTCAACGAACTACGACCCGGGCTGAAGTACGACTTTGTGTCAGAGAGTGGAGAGAGCCACGCCAAGAACTTTGCCATGTCCGTGGTGGTGGACACGCAGACGTTCCAAGGCTCAGGCCGCAATAAGAAGCTGGCCAAGGCCCGGGCGGCACAGGCTGCTCTCTCTGCCCTCTTTAACATGCAACTGGACCAGACACCGTCCAGACAGCCCATACCCAGAGAGGGTCTGCAACTGCACCTGCCACAGGTAAGAACTACTACTGCCCACAACTCGTTCACTCAGTGACTGTTGGATGACATGCTTGTTTCATATGGTTATTTGAAAAGCTTTACTTTGAATATAAGGCACAGAATAGCACATAGTAAACTCATAACGCAGGACAAACCCCCTCTCCCCATCGAAAATCTTGTGGATCAGTAGAACAATTGTAGTAGTATGCAGAGACTCGTCTTTACTCTATCTGGGTGGTTTAGCCCCATGAAATAAGAGAGCAATGGTCAGATATGTCAGTTTGGTTCATCCTTCATTGCAGGCAGTATTCAGTGTTCACTTCCCATGAACTATTCTCAGTTTAATTGACTTAATGGTTTAACCAGCTCATTATAAGCCTCTGACAGGGCTTAATTGAAAAGGAGACGAGGCTTTGAGACAGTGGTGCATTACAGCCTTGAACGTTCCACGTTGCATTGTGTACACTCAAATCTATTTACACGTCACTTAATCCCGTGCCCCTAATCCCTCCTGCCTGAGATAACGACTGACGAGGCAAGGTCAATTAAACTGTAATCTTAATTAACATCAGCTCCCGAATGCTATTCAAACATACCTATTGATCAGACAAGCTGCCTGCTCCGTTGGCCTGTTTTTAGAACAGATCAGTCAATGAAGCGGACGGATGATTTGCGATGCAGCGTTTAAGCTCCCCGGTGTCTTGTCTGTCACTCATCCCTATCTAAACCCTTTTACCTGCAGTAGGTATGTCTGATCCCTGAAGAAGTAGGCACCTCGCATCTATTATACTGCACGAGCCTGTATTCCAGTTCTGTTACCCGAGCTTCAGTTTGAGAAAGCAGTGTCTCTTAGGGGTACCCTGGATTGTCATTGCCTCTGTGATTTCTAATGTACACCTTCACGTGGAGGTTTCGGTTAGATTTTCAATTGATCATCGATCAGAGCTAATATGATGAAGCCGGAAAAAGTGATCATCATAACGTTTATACTTCCCCAGGAACTTTCCCCTCTACTCCCTCCCCTTCTCTGTGTATTGCCTTCTATTCTGTCTGGGTTTAGTCTCTGGTTTAAGGCCTGGGTTTTTCTTCTGATGTATCTCATGCTCTGCTTGGTGGTTATTTCAGGTTCTAGCTGATGCTGTGTCTGGTCTGGTAGTTGACAAGTTCAGTGAGCTGACGGATAACTTCACATCCCCTCACGCACGACGGAAAGTCCTAGCAGGCGTTGTCATGACAACAGGTACTGTTAGAATAACTTTATTTTACCCCCCCCCCCCCCCCCCCAAAAAGGAACTTTTAATTTAACTTGATTGTTAATCTCTGATTCTCTGTCAAATCGAGAGAGCCCCACTGATGCTGCATGGATCACAACTGGGGGTTTCATTGGAGACTAATCACAAAAGATGTTTGTGTATTTTACATTGTGGAATAGGTATCACTTCACGTTTCCTAGTTGATTTTATCACTTCATCATGAAACATTTATATATCATGTAAAAAATATGATATACTGTATTCAGTAGACTATGTCGTTTATGTACCATTGTAAACCATTTTTTGTCTCACAATCCACACATCCCACCCAGGCACCGATGTCAAGGAGGCACAAGTGATCTGTGTTACCACGGGGACCAAGTGTATAAACGGCGAGTACATGAGTGACCGCGGCCTGGCTT